>NC_141544.1:88217774-88497774 GCF_021556685.1 Rattus norvegicus
CTACATGAAGGTTGTGATTATCTTCTTTAATATTCTTGATACAGTGGTTTCCTCAATAGGCTATGGACCTGAATCATTCAGGAGTGCCCACTGAAGAAAAGGATGCCGGAATGGAAATTGTGTTTTCTGATCTACAATGAAAGGAATGCCATAAAGAAACCAGTTTTTCAAAAATTTTCCTGAAGTGTTCAAAAAGCGTTATCTATGGAAATAGGCATGAGAGGCCTTAATACCTTTCGACTTCCCAAATAAGCCCCACATTAGCCTTTCAGAGTCTTTGAATGTGATCCCGAGTTTGCATTGCTCTGCCTTGCCTGATGTGGAGTCTGAGTCCTACCCTTGTAGCTGTTTTGTTAGCCATGCCTCTTTATAACCCTTCAAAGCTTGGCGTAGTGAGGTAAAGTCAGTCTCTTTCCTTGTACTGATTTCAAACATGCATCTGTCATTTGGGTATGCTTTTGAATCTCTGTTTTCAAAACTACAACCACGGGGATTAAATCACCTTCTACTTCTACAAGAGTCTTATGAAATAATGTTAGTGCAGTTCACTCCTTCATAGTTTTTAGATGTAACTCTATAGTTTCTGGATGATTAACTATTTGAGAGTACTGGCTGATGTAGAATGTGTTCTTTTTCATGATGAGGAAAACGGGATCTGAGAAATAAAGACAATTTCAGAATCGAAGGCAGAGCTAACAGTCAAGGCAGAACCGTTATCTAGGCTACTTCACACAAAGGCTTTCCTCTTCAGGTAAACCGTCTGTGGAAAAAGAAAAAGATAGATAGAGAGCTGAAATTGGGGGATTTGTTTGTTTGGGGGTTTGCTTTTTGTTTTGCCTGTACCATTTGGTGGTTTTGTTCTTTGCGTTGAACTAGCTTCTCTCCTCAGATGTCTAGGTCTGTTCTAAATACTTCACAGAAGCAAACTAAAAGCCTAGCTGAGTATAAAAACCGGGGGAATTTCTAAGTACAAAACCAGCTCTGTTTTGTACTTAGAGGGGTTTGATGTTGTTTGTCTATCTTTTCTTTGTGGGTGGTCTGCTGTGAATTCCAAGACCTCCACCACTGTAGAGGTGGAGCTGTGGGCTGATGGCTCACTGGGGAATTAGAAGCTGTTATCTGGCCTTCCAAAGCAACAGTTGAGCTGGCTAAGCCCATGTCAGCACACACACACACACACACACACACACACACACACACACACACACACACCACCTGCATAGAGATTAGCCTTCAGACTTAACTCCACCCACCTAATCTCTTCATCTAAAAAATGTTTCTCTTTCTTTTCCAAAACGCCTATCCCCATTCCAAGATCCTGGTGTGCAGATCCCAAGATCCTAGAAACGGGCTGGAATAATGGACTCCCCAGTCCAGTGACCTCATTGCTCAAATAGCATCTTGAGCATGGGATCAGGGGATTTGTATTTCTTAATTCACGCCTCTTATCTTGAAAATACATCTACCCAATGTCTTGATATGCCTTGTTTTCATGAAGAACAAACCTTTCTTCCCCCCAACAACAATAAGGTCCTGCCTGACCGCTTGATGTGTGCCAGCTGTGCTCAACAAATCAGATTGGCAGCTCCGCAGTCTTTGACTTCTTCCTTTGATATTTCAGCCTAGAATCTATGCTGCTCTTTGGAAAGAAATGCTACAGGCAGTAAGGATGGAGCTGAGTATGTCACTCTGATTCTCTATGCACGTAGTATTTCAGAGTCTCGAGAGGAGAAACCAGGTTGGGGTGGAGGTGAAGATATTTCAAGCACCAGGTGCCTAACCAAAGACAGACGGGAGGAACTACAAACCAAAGCATTTAAAACCAAGTTGAAATGAAGAAAAAGAAAAATCAGCTTTCTTTTCCCTTCCTTTGTTTGCCCCTGTGAACTTTTGTTCCATCATGACTGTTCTTTCTTTGGAATCTGGCATCTGCTGTCCAAAACACCCCCTCATGCTCAGACATGTTTATGAACTTTTCTCAGCAAGTTTGACACTTCCTCTCTGGGACATTCTATCAGAAGCTTTGCCTGGTGGCCAAACTTTAATGAATTCACAACCACTGTTCTAGGCAGCAGGACATTTCTCAGTTTTAGCAGTGTTTAGGGACAATGTGGCCAACCTTACCTTTTAAAAACAAGTAGGACTAAGCAGAATCTTAAACCTTGCCTAGAGCTGTTTCCTAGATATCTTCCCATGAAAAGTGTAGGTTGGAGCTGACATAAGCTCATCCTAGAGTTTACAACAACTCCCTCTGGAAACATCAAGAAGACAAGCAAGGTCCAAGATAGTCACGGTGGCGGCCAAGGAGGAAAAAGAGTCGGAAGTGATAATAGTAAAGAGTACTGAAAGGAAGTGCTTGAAAAGAAAACAGCACAGACTACACTGTGCAAAAATAAGAAAGCCTACCCTGGTGAACAGCTACAAGGTCCTAGGCAGTCTTTAAATGCTTAAACTGTAATCTTGTCTTCATCTCACCCTGTGAAGATGGTATTGTGGCTAGCGATGTTCTCCTCCAAAATTGAAGGGTGGAAGTTGAAACCCCAGCAGCCTCCTTCAGAAACAGGATGGTTGCAGATGTAACTAGTTAGGAAGAAGGCAGAGTAGAATAGGGTAGATCCAGCCAATATTACCGATGTCCTTACAAATTTGCATAGTGACACAAACACAGAGGGAAGATTATTTAAAAGGTAACACAAAGCTGACTTCTACAAGCCCAGGGGAGTAGCTGTAATACATTTTTCTTTCACTAGGAAGTGACTCTGCAAACACAACTTTGAGACAGTAAATGTCTACTCCTTTACCTACTAAGTTTTCATGTCTTTGGTACTGTGGTCCTAGAAAATTATGGAAAGGAGAGATGCTACCAGCTCCATTTATGTCCAGTGAGGTCATACTTGAATCTAGTGTAACTGCCTGATGCAAAGCACGGGCTAGAATTCAGCACTATTCCTCTCAAGAGAACATGATAACATATGCTTTTCAAATGTTTTGTTTAGGGACTCCCCATCTACAATGTAAGTCCAATATGTAAAACTCAGGGATAGTTGTTCCATTTGGAGGAAGATGGAGTCTTTGATATTACTTTCACCTGTCTGTGCCCCTCACCACTCCCTCACAGTTCTCCATGATATCCTCACTATCCTGTAGAACTCTGTTAGCAAAACACAGCATCCAAAGGGAGAGTAAGCGATAACTAACACAGTACCTACATGAAGGGTAGCACAAGAATAAAAGGAACAGTTACCATTAAGTGCCATGAAATTCGCAGGATAAGAGCAGAAATCAGAGGGTGCCATGCTGGACCAAGTTCAGACAGTAAAGCACATGACACACAGCATGCATATATATATATATATATATATATATATATATATATATATATATATATATATAGAGAGAGAGAGAGAGAGAGAGAGAGAATAACCTTAGCATTAGTGGAAGGAGAAAGAATTAGAGACAAGAGGATTCCCAGAGATTGGTAACGACATAGTCTAGCTGAATCAATGATCTCAGTGAGACACAGAGTCTCAAAAAACAAGGTAGAGAAGTGATACAGGAGGTTGCTCTAAATCAACTCTGAACTCCACAAGCACAAAAGTATGCACACACCCCATGGAGATGAGTACATACACACAAAATGTGCGCCTACACATTCAAAAGAAGAAGAATGGTGCCAATTTTTCAAAATGTCTTCTCTACTGTTTGACCGAAAAAATCATGGTGGAGAGAGCATTGGATGACGGGAAATGTGGAACCCAGTAGCCACGTGATTGATATAGGTCAATTTCTTCCTTCCGTTCTGATGTCCTAATATGCCCTGAACACACGTGGCTTAAAGAAATGAAATCACAAGTGTAAAAAGAACTAAAAAATCATTCAACAATATGTCACAACATTATAAGGATTATTTTCCTTATACACTATCTTACATTTTAGAGTGCAACAAGAATTGTTGAAATAGGCTGGGGAATTGGGAAACATGCAAAAATGAAGGCCACTGAGTCCCCAGCTAAACCTTTAAGGATCAGACTGACTCCATATCTGAGAGAATCACCATACCATGAAATTAGGAAATATATACTGGGCCATTCTGTGTAAGCATTCACCTCTGTACTCAGCATTCTCCTTGAAATCCATGACCTCTCTGTGTCCCTGAACTGTTAAAGCTACCCTGAACTGAATGGACCAGCCCAGCCCACCCTGCTGATGTAATCAGACAAAGCTTACTGTGCACAGCAAGAGCCTCTGATTAGAATTCATTTCAGCATATGCAGAGGGCCCTAGGGTGTCAGAATGTACATAAGACCTGTGCTCAGGCATAAGCGACATAAAACTCAAGAATAAAAATGGACAAGTCATGTCTTACTTTTGATTCGCTAGTTCTATTGGAAACTCCTGCAGACTCTTGTTTTTAATCTGTAGTTCAATGAATACTCTGCCATTAGCAATGAAAGAGCTTACTTTATATTTACCAGAGATTTCACAAGATTCCAATATGTTAGAGCCATGGAGACCATCTGGTCTAACTATCATCTCATTTTGTAGACAGATAAACAAGAACAAGAAAGGGACATGGTCCTGTCAAAGTTTACTCCAAAGGTTCTGCCAGACAAAGCACTACTAGGGCTCCCACAGATTGCCATCCAACACTGGTACTTTTATTGATTGTCAAAAGAAGGGACAGACCAGCATTATAGGAATACTGGGGAGGTTGAACTAAAGGGTTTAATTATCACCAATATATTTTAGATAATTTTCGATACTAAACACACATGGTGTGCTTAGATTTGTGACTATTTTTGGTATAGGTGTTATACAAAGGTATTTTAGAATATATAATATATGCTATATATTATATATTAAATATTACATATATTACATTACACATTACATATTATATATTATATATACATATATGTCATACTTATGTATATGCTAATAGTTAAAATCAATTGATGGATGGTTTGACTCCTTGCAATTATCTTTTATAGGTAAAACTTGACTTAGATTATAATTTCCAAACTAAAACAAGCAGATAGGGTGGTCAGGGCTGGAGAAATGGCTTAGGTGTTAAAAGCACTTGTTCCTCTTTCAAAGAATTCAGGTTCAATTCCATAGCACCAACATGGCCACTCACAACTATCCGTAACTCAAGATTCAGGGGATTTGGCATCCTCATACCAACATACATGCAGACAAAACACTAATTCACATGAATGAAATAGAAAGTAAACCATGCTGGAGAGATGACTTAGTGGTTAAGAGCACTGGCTGCTCCTCTTCCGGAGGACCCTGGTTTGATTCCCAACATCCACACGGTGGTTCACGATAATAGTCAACTCCAGTTTCAGGGGAATCAATGTTCTCTTCATTCTCCACAAGTACATGTAAAGTTCACAAATGTACATGCAGGTAAAACATCATATACATAAATTTAAAAAATGGGTACATCTAAATTATTTGTAAGTATTCCTATTGGAATTTTTAAAAGGATTTTTATGTCACCATAAGACTTTTCAAAATACAAAACAGCATTTCAGATTTTTAAAATTTGTTTTAGCAAATTCAGAAGTGATGTAACTCGTCGCAGTTGTGAGCTGTGTAACTAGACAGACATAGCGCTAACCTGAATTCCCTAGGAATAGTAGCCTTTCCAGTTTCTGCCTGCACCCGAAGCTGACCAGGTCCCACAGTACTTGGTACTCAAATCCCATGGAGGAGAGAGCTGGGCTCTCAGAAGTACAAGTAATCCTGAGAGCTCGGGGGAGAATACCACTTCTGCTAACATACATGGCCCAAGAGGAACCCACCTAGAGCCCTCTGGAAACAGGAACTAGAAGCAGTCAGGGGCAGGATCCTCCCAGTTTCTTTCTGCCTGTGCCCAGAGCTGAAAGCCAGTTCCTAGGACACTGACACACCTGAAAGCAAAGGTAAGACCACCACTTCTGCTCTGAGGGACCCGCCTGAAACCCTGAGGAAACACGAACCCACCAATCCACAGACTGCATGAAGCTAAAGAAGCATAACAAACGTGCATATGCTTCAGTCCTTCTCAAAGGAGAGAACAAAAATATTAATAGGAGGAGATGTGGAGACAAAGTTTGCAGTATAGAATGAAGGAATGGCCATTCAGAGCCTGCCCTACCTAGGGATTTAGCCCATATACATACAGCCACTAAACCCAGACAATATTGTTGATTCCGAGAAGTGCATTCTGCCAGGAGTCTGATATAGCTGTTTCCTGAGAGGCTCTGCCAGAGCATGACAAATACTGAGGTGACTGCTTGCAGCCAGCCACTGAACTGAGAAGGGGGCTCATTGGAGGAGTTAGAGAAAGGATTGAAGGAGCTGAAGGTGCTTGCAACCCTATAAGAACAACAATACCAACCAACCAGCGCTCCCAGGGACCAAGACACTACCCAAAGACTACACATGGACAGACCCAGGACTCCATCTGCATATGTAGCAGAGAGTGTAGTTGGGCACCAATGGGAGGAGAAGCCCTTGGTCCTGCCAAAGCTGGACCCCCCCCCCCAGGGTAGAGGAATCTCAGGGCCAGGAGGCAGGAAGAGGAGGGTGGTTGAGGGGAATATCCTCATAGAAGAAAGGGGAGAGGGATGGGATAGAGGTTTTATGGATGGGAAACTGGGAAAGGAGATAACATTTGAAATGTAAATTTTAAAAGTATCCAAAAGATAAATAAATAAAATGGGGTAGTATTACCTGCCTTGTAGACCTGTTTTCTAAGTGAATTTGTCTGCAGAAACTACTGAGAGACTAATTCTTAACCTCACCATCTTCATGTTTACAACATAGAAAGTAAGTTGTAAATCTGGTACAAGAGTTTATTATTTCTGATGAAATTCTCTACCCAGAGAGTCTTCTATTTGGACCTTTAACTTTGTGTCACTCAAAAATTCAGAATTCTCAATATTTTATTCAACATCCTCTCTTAGGTAATTTTTACTCAGTTTGTGGTATCAATTCCTTTCAAAATTCATTTTCTTTTAATTGGCTATATTTTAAATTTAACATTTTCAAATATCTGAGTTATTGTATTTGGGTATTCCTAGCTTCCATGGTGTGGTTTTAAATTGATTGATCCTGAGCCATTACTTTTGAGAGGGTACTGTGTAGACTTTCATAGTACATTAATACCTATCGTGGTTTTGAAAAGAATCCTGGGAGTTTCTGACAGTCCACATTTTGTGGTTGAGAACCTGAAGATCATTAAAGCTAAACGGCAGGAAAACCATCAAGCAGTCGTAAGTGGTTACTCCACTACAGTGCTACCTCTATTGCCCCACTGGGGATATCTTGTAAGGCCCATCACTGACAAGGCTCTTAGGCTTTGCAGTTGACCGGCACTATTGATTGTTCTTTTCCATTGGCACTCTGCACAGCCTCTGTGACAGGTAGCCTCAGGGAGGAGACTTTTATGTCAGCTCTACCTCAATTTTCCAAAGCCCTGTGCTGTTGCGCATTGTCTTAAAAACATGTTACCACCTTGCCCAGGAGCTTGGCTGCTCTACCAGACCCTCCTGGCTCCCTTTTGTTCCATCCAGCTTAGCTCCAGGATCCATCACAAAGAGCCCTAACCTGGCTTCCTTTGGTAACAGCTTGGTTACCTTAACTTGCCTAGTAGTATAATTGCTGGGCACAAATATCTCCCGCTTAGCAATGGGTGCCTTATCAATGTATTACCTCTGCTTCTCCTTTTGCACTAAATCGTAGTGGCTTTTTCCATCTAGTCTTTGCCAAACATCTTTGGTAACCTACCTGTGGTGGATGCTGCAGGCCCTAGCTGCCCCCAGGATCTTCCATGTCCGTTGCACAGAAGTCCCACCTCTACTTTCCACCCAGCATCTGGCTCCCAGCCTTCTTTATTGACAAATCAAGAATCAATTAGGGAACTAGACCTTAGTATTGGAACCTCCTCTCATACAGTGTTAGAAGTATGTGGTGTGTTAGCAATTGAGTTTTTGCTTCAAATACTGAGAGGCTACCAAGGACAATGGTGGTAGACTGTACTGTTTGGGAAGTTCCTTTGATTCAATTGACTAACAGCTTGAAGGGAGGTTTTCCATAGGAATTTATTAGTCGGTCTATGGTTCTTGGGAAGGAAGAAGGGAACATTGTTGCTTTGTATGGCATAGCTTTACACACACACACACACACACACACACACACAGAGAGAGAGAGAGAGAGAGAGAGAGAGAGACAGAGAGAGAGAGAGAGAGACAGAGAGAGAGAGAGAGAGTTGACCCTTGTAGCAGTGGTGCAGGTAAGATGGCCCTAAGAGCATGAATGTGGGAGATCTAGTCCTGCCACTTGTATGTTCTATGGTGGTATTGGCAAGAAAGAGATGTCCCACCCCTCAATACCCTCAACAGGTGGGAGAGTTGGCCCTCGGAGTCATGAGAGTGGAAAACTTTGTCCTGCCCCTCACCTGCTTCAGGACTCCAGTGAGAACAAGCAGACCCTGCACCTCACTTGGGTAGCACAGTAGAGCTGGCCCTGGCTGTGGGTGTTGTGGGTAAGCCAGGCCTTAGGTAGTGAGCTTGGGAGAAATGGCCCTGGTGGCACAGGCACAGGAGATCTGGCAGGCTGATGAAGGCTACCCAGGCTTAGAGCCAGGGCTTTGAGTTGGCCAATCCCAATATCTACTCCATTGATGAATTGCTGGAGTGTGTGAATGGGTCCAGTCCTACAGACCCAAAGCTACAGGATCTCCATGACACAGGACAACAGCAGGATATCGGAGAAGAGTCCAGGAGAGGACTGATAGTGTAACAGAAGTCAGAGGCCTTGAACCAAACCAATGAGTCATTGCAATGAACATTTGCAAGCGAAGTAGTGTGGGGAAAATGTGGATACTGTGGGACACAGTATAGCACACTACACTTCTAGAACAAGACTTTTTTATCTTTTGGGTGGGGAGGTTAAAAGGTGGTAAAGGGGAGAAGGGTACAGGGGATGGGTGGGATTGGGGTGCATAATGTGAAGATCGAAGGGAGTCAATGGAAAGTTAAATGATGTATGTATTCATATATTCATACATACATATTATGCATTTGTATTTTAAGGAAAATGTATAAAATACTGTTTCCTGGATGCTTTTAAAAAACATCCTTAGTTTTATATGTCTGTTTTCCCACCCATGCCCTTTGTCCTTTGCCCTCCATTCTTCTGTCTTGACTTCATGGCGCACCAAATGATACATCTATCTTAGACCTAAAACTCAAGGCAGATTTTAAGAACCAGATTATCAGAGCACTTGCTGCTGAATACTGTCTTCTAGGCATGACAGGGAAGTCGCATTCATGAAATCTTATTAACATGTTTGCCTACACAAGGGCTAGGTAATGACAATACCAGTGGACAAGTCAATGTGGATGAGAAAAGTTTTACAAGGTCTCACACCTAAAGGAAGAGCGACAGGCAACCAATGGCTGCTGAAAGAAGCTGAATCAGTTTTCTACAGGGAGCAGCTCCCTGTTGGGTTATCTAGCTGCCCTAAGCATATTTACATGTGAATAGCATTTAAAAGATTCAGGAAGCCGCATGTGTGTGTGTGTGTGTGTGTGTGTGTGTGTGTGTGTGTAATAATAAAAAGGGAATCATAAATTTGAAAGGGAGTGGGGAACACAGGAAAAGTTGGGAGGAGGAGAAGGACAGGTAGAAATGATGTAAATGAACTTTTTAGGTAAAAATGTACTTAAAAACACTAAAAGGAATTTTGGTGTTTTTATCGTAATGAAATGATAAAATGCTTGTAAAACGTTTTAAGCATTAAGATGAAAACTGATTTACATATCAGTTAAACTTTTAAAGATATTTCTCTTGCCTTTGCCTGTAATAAATCAAGTCAATTCTTTATAAACTCAAACATCATTCTCTAATGTGTCACGGAAGATTTAAATTTGCATAGCGGAAAGAGAATTATTAATCCCTCCCTGCCCACCTCCCCACGCCCATGCTCAAGAGCAGTCTCATCATACGGCTTCCTGAGCTCAGCAAAAGTCATGTGCACAAACTCTGTGCTTGGACAAATACCCAGGGTTTCTTTCTGCTGGTGTCTCTTCCTTTAAGATTAAGCCCTGAGCCCACAGTGTTGTACCATGGCACTGCTATAACCTAGTGCAGTCACTAGGAGCTCTCACTACTCTCCATCAGCTACAACCGATGCAGTTTTGGACCTCGGTTTTATCACGTGTAGTCCATTTGTCCTCTGATCTTAAAGAACAGCCTCACACACAGTTCTGCAGAATCAGCATTCGGCCTGCTTCTCTCTCTACTGTCCTAGAAAGACCAGACTTGACTTCCATTGGCCTCCTAAATGCACCAAGCTCATTTCTCTGCTAAGCCTCCTATGCCTACTTCTTTCTGGAATATGCTATTTCTCTAAATTGCTAAGCAATAATAAGTCTGAAAGGGAAGCTCCATCAAAGTTGGTGACTGAAACTCTTGATGCTGAATTTGTTCCCTCATTGATAATACAGAGACAAAGAATAGTAACACTCCATAATGACTTTCCAGTAATGACCTGCTGCATGGCTCAGGGGTTAAGCTGACCGGGGTATCAAAGGAGTGAAGAAATTACAAACACACGGACACAGAGGACAGCTAGGATCAGGTGGACTGGGCTCTCTATGGAGAAGGGGCAGTGTGTTCATTACTTACAGCTGAGCAGGGAGGAAGGGCTTGTGAGATACTCATAAAGAGGTGGTCTTTTTATATAGCTGAGGCAGGTTTGAGTAATTTGGGTAGGAACAGTCTTAATGAAGCAGTTTTCAGGCTGTAAACATCTGATGGGGGTTGTGAGAAACTATGGTAGATATTTTCTGTACACACTGTCAACATTTGCACTCAAAACAGAGACCCTAGGGAGAAGCCTTTGCCATTCCCAGGGTTCTGAAATATTGGATCTCCGATGTGACTGTGCCCATGTCCACAGTAATACATGTGCATTCAGGATTTCACTCCCTCCTCCTACACAGTAAGACTTAAACTCACTAAGAAAAAAAAAAAAAAAAGATCAACTGTAGGAGAAAGCTTGATGGTAGGGTGCCTGCCAAGACTGGGTTTAATCCCCAGAAACAGAGTAATACCATCTCTCCCTCTACACACACACACACACACACACACACATGCACACACGCACACACACACACGCACGCAGGCACGCACGCACGCAGGCACACAGGCACGCACGGGATGGGGAGAGGGAGCGGGGTGGGGGGAGGGGGAGGGGGAGCGGGAGCGGAAGACTTACTACACAGTAAACATTATCTCTAGAAAGCAACCGCACATCTCTACAAAACTCCAGCTCTAGTACACTAAAATATTGCCTTCCTAACGAGGTTTTCAGGGGCCATTCCAAAAGCACTCTCCTCTGCCTATTTCTCCTTTCTTTTCTTTTCTTTTTTTTTTAAATAGGAGGTCAGCATAGTTGACAGGCTTTTATTTTATTTCTTTGCATATTTAGACTGTCTCTCCTTGGTAGAATGTCAGCTCTAAGGAAACCGGGTTTCCTTACTGGTAGGTAACACTGAACGTGAAATGCTCCTTATTGCTATAAAAGTAGACATCTTAAGGAACACAGACAAAGAGAACACATAGTAATGTATGTTATAGAAAGGGAAGAGAGGCCAAGCAATGAGGAGGCAAGACAGTAGTAGGATGGGGGAGGGGTGGGGGGAGGGGAGGTGAAGGAGACAGAATGGGGGAGGGAAGGTGAGGGAGACAAAATGGGGGAGGGGAGGTGTAGGAGCCAGGAGGGATAAAGTATGAATAAGAAGGAGTGATGATATGTATATATGCTGATGCCGGAATAAAACCCCTCACTTTTTATGTTAACTTAAAAAATTAATTTAAGCAAAGTGCCTGACTCGTGATGAAAACTCAGCAAATATTTATTTTGCATGAATACAGTGCCGGTGCTCAGTGGGAATTTGCTCAAATGAATGGTATTAACATATTTTACAGAGTCTTACCCACTTGCAGAAGCAGCTTAGACCCTGAGAACTCAGGACAGCCTGTACTCTGTCCCCTGGTAAAGTACAATGGTACTATTTGGGATTTATCCTTGTTTACGTAGTCTAGTCTGGCATTAAAAAACACATTAGTTTTTACACATTTAGACACGATTGCCCCTGAATGTTCCCTGCTTCGAAGGATTTCACATGAAAGTTTTCTCTCGGGCTTTTCTTATTTTTTGGTTTGAAGACCCCAGTCCCCTAAAATCTTCAAAATGTAATGGTAAAGTAGTTATTTGAAAAGACCAGGGAGTTCTGTGTCATGATTGCTGTGACTAAGAAGTGACTCAAATCTCATTGGTGGCATTAGAATTGCTAGCGAAGGTAGAAGTTTCTAACAAGGTTGTGAGGAGCAGGGTCTACGGAGGAGTGAAATTGGTCGAACTGCTCATTTGAGAGCAGAGACGAACGGGGCTAACAGAAGGGAGTAGTAACCGTCAGGACCAGACTCAGGAGATTCATAAGCACTGCAAAGCATCCTCTGCCAGCTTCGTCTTCCTTTAAGTCAGTGCTTCTCAGCCTTCCCAATGCTGAGACTCTTTAATACAGTTCCTTATGTTCTGGTGACCCCCAACCATGAAATTATTTCATTGCTACTTTGTAACTGTAATTTTGCTATTGTTATGAATCATAATGCAAATATTGGCATCTCCCAATGGTCTTAGGAGACCTGGTCAAAGGGCTGTCTGACCCACTCACCAAGGGGGTCATGACTCACAGGTTGAGAACCATTGCTTAAAGTACTTTCTATTTCTTTTATTATCCCCGTATGCATTATGAAGATTTTTTTAAAAAAAGGTTTATATATTTATTTCATGTATGTGGGTACACCGTTGCTCTCTTCAGACACACCAGAAGAGGGCATCAGATCCCATTACAGATGGTTGTGAGGCACCATGTGGTTGCTGGGAATTGAACTCAGGACCTCTGGAAGAGCAGCCAGTGCTCTTAACTGCTGAGCCATTCCTTATGAAAAATTTTTAAACAATTAAAAGAGAGACAAAAACAGTGTAGCAAAAGTAGTACTTCCATATCTTGCTGTATTTTCTTAACCTGCTTTTGACTTGAATAATTTAAAATAAATTTCAGACAAAATGGTATTTTATCGCCTCTCTGTCTTTCTAAAAACCAAGCATAAGTCCTTATGCAACCCGAGGTGTTGACATTCCTTCTAGGTTCCACCCCAAAGTTACCTGGCAACAGCCAGGTGTTCCTGACTCACTATAAAAGGGGCTGTGTGACCCCTCCTCACTTTACCAATTCCTCACTCTGTGCCCTGAATAAACTATTCTATTATTCTATATTATATTGTTGTGTGGCTGGTCCCTCAGTGGGAAGGGATGCCTTAGCATGAGCCCACAGAAGCACCCCTTCCCCCACACCATACCATACCTGGTCTCCACCACACATATACCTGGCTTCTCTTTCTTTTTATAAAACACAACCCCAGGGCCATCACCACTCCCTAAACCATTAAAAATGGCTCCTGAGTGGCGTCTCATTTTCAGAACGTACTCAAGTCCCACCTGTTGTTGTAAGAATGTTATTTGTAGTTGGTTTATCCAACCGGGCAATCTAACTGAAGCCCACACACTGCCTCTCGTTCATGCCTTTTACACTTAAGCAAAAAATGCCCTTCCAGGGTCCCGCCTTTATCTCTGTGCCATTTTGGTTTGTTTCTTTTCCTGACAGTGATTCATTCAAGAGGCAGACCAGTTGTAGTATTAAGTATCTGCATTCCAGCTTAGTTGAAATTCTTCCCTGTGGATACTTAATTTGTTCCACTGCCTTTCACATCGCTTATAAATTGAAGTTGTATGTAAAGGCTGATTAGCTTACCATCAAAGGCCCTCTACGTTTGAAAATCAAAGGTTTTTATAACTAGTGGAAACAAAGTTCTACAAAAGTAGTTGAAGCTTCAGTTTGGTTCAAGAGACAGGAAGGGAAAATGAGGAAAGGCTAGTGGGTGGATCAGAAAGTTAGGGCCATCTCAACTGCGTACCCTGTACCCTGGGACCTGGCACTGGGCCATGCCTTATGAACTACAGTTTGGTCTGCATTTGGCCATGAGCTTGAAAACTACAGTTTGGTAGGGATCCCGACATGGATTTAAGAAACACAGAGGAATATAAGCCAGAATATTAAATTTGTAAGTTAGAAGAAAAATAACTACTAAAACAATTGGAATGCTGCCACTGAAAAGACTAATGTATTTCCCCCAAGAGGTCTGTGGTTTCCAAGCCTGTTAGTGTGTAAGACTCATCTGAGACTCACAAAAATGCCACCCTTAGAGATTCCAGTTTAATTGTTCTTGGGTGGGGACTGGGGATTGGTGTTTTTGCAAAGCTCCCCAGGTGGTTCAACTATGCTACCGGACAGAGCCACATTGCTGTTGGTAGTTCTAAAACAGAAGGCAATTTGACATCAGAATTTGTTTTTTTAAAAATAAGACTGGAACTTAGGGTCTAGGCAACATGAATAAAGTAAGTTTAAAGAGTTAGTGACTGCCATGACACCAGACGGCTGTGTGACAGCAGGGTTGGGGAGGTGTGTTTACTTTTAAAATTGTTTTAGTGAATCTTTGGATTCCTGGTTTCCTCTTAGGGCTCGTTTCCTAGTCTCTCTTAAATTCTGATTAAACTGCTCTTGGCAAAATTCTGATTAAATTGCTCTGGGCTAAACCTTTGGATACTGCTTTGACATTGAATATTCAATGTTCTCACCCTACTAAGCCATGGGTCTCATGGTCAGAGAGCATGAGCTCCTCTGAGACGTTCTGGTTCTGGCTGGGAAACAGGAAAGACCAGTGTTCTGAAATCTCAGTTGCCTCAGAAAGAGCTGCAAGGCTTGAGAAAAGATTGCTAAATCTTGTCTTATAAAGGTTTTCATTTCCTAGGCTTATGGAGCATCCCTACAGCAAGAGGCAAATCAGCTTCCCAGGGGACAATTCAGAAGTATCTCAATACATTTTCTATCACTGGACTGGAGGGTGGATCGGTTCCCACGCTTAATCATAAAAGGCCCAGGATATTAGTAAAAATCCATACTGGTTACTGATATATTATTCAGCTATATTTGAATTTCAGATAAACCATGAACAACTCAAATTTTCTCTTTTAAATCTGTCCCCAAGACGTCCTGGGACATATTTCTATTAAACTGCCAGACAGGATGTACTTGAGTCATACAGAAGTTTGCTCCCCAGTTCACCTGAGGTCTGAGGTTCAAACTCTACCCTTGTAAAACAAATAAGTACATGTTTTTCAAGAAACAAAATATTTTCTGTCTGAATTTCAAATTTTGATTGACAACCCAGTATTGTTTTCCCATCCTACCTGACCAGACTTGCACTATAAAAACATTGGCGTAAGTTTCATAGCATTGAGGTTGAAGAATTCCAGTTTAAGATGGTGGTGATGCTGTTGGTTCATAGACTATACTCTAAGAACCATCTCACAGAGTAGTGCCTGGAGCTTGGATGCTCAATGCTGTGCCTGAGATCACTCTGACCTGAGATGGGATGGAAAACTGAGATTTGAGGAAACCCCAGGTGTTCTCGAGGGCAAACAAGAAGGTGTTGGTGAGTATCCTGAAGGCTGAGGGAACAGTATGCATGCAGAACCAGAACAACAAGAAAACGTAGCACTAGGCGCACAGCTAGCTCAGTGGTCAAGTGCTGGCCTAGCATGCACCTGGTCTTAGCTTCAGTCGTCAGTACTGATAAAAGAACAAAAAAGGAAATAGATCAAACAGAGGTGTTTAGGGGTCTACAGCAATTTTACGATCAAGGCACTTGGAAGGAGAATATGGTAACCCAAAAATCATATAAGACACTCAGTTGGTTTAATTAAAAATGGTCTTTATTTATTCTTATGAAGATTACACACATTCAAATACATAATGTTTTTATTAATTCTCTAAGGCTGTTGTTGTAAAATTATAAAAAATAAAAAGCTGTCTTTTATCTCCAACTAGATCTGGCACCACAGTGCCCCAAGACATTTGGTAGATACCTTGCCAGAAACACACATCCCAACTCCGTGGCGGCCCAGACCAGCTGCCCCACACTCCGGTACACTTAAATCTGCGCATGAAAGAACACACAACACAATAACCTCTGATCCAATGGATAAGATATAATTGCCCACCTAAACATACAAAGGCCTGTACACATCCACCCCTTAAGAGCATTCATAACGACCTGTAAAGGCACAGCGTGGGATCTTAACATCGGCCTCCAAGTTCACTCCGCCACCACTCAGTCTCCTCTTGCCTTCTACTCCCGTCTGTCTCCCCCTCTTCCTTTGAACTTTTCTCCCGCCCATCCTTCCTTCTCGTCCAATGACAGGCCCCATTCTATCTTGTACCTGTCTCACCTGTGACATCATCCCACATAAGACATTAATACACATATGTAAAGAGGGGTATTTTTGCTTTTCAAAAGCCTATTTTATTAAACATTTGAGACAATCATACATGCATATAATGTATTTTGATTATATTAACCCTACTCCTTCCTGTAACTCCTCTCTGTAACTCCTCCTAGATCCACCCTCACCTCCTCACCCCTCCTAACTTCCTGTGTTCTAGTTTTAAATATTTTTTAAAAAATTACAACTTAGCCAAACAGTGGAGGCACACGCCTTTAATCTTAACTTTAGGAAGGTAAAGGCAAGTGGATCTCTGAGTTCAAGGCTGGCCTGGTCTGCAAAGTGAGTGCCAGAAGAGCCACAGATACACAGAGAAAATCTCTCTGGCCAAAACAAGCAAAGAACAAAACCAAGAACAACAACAAAAGTTAGGTCCTTTACTTTTAAGAAGTAATTGAGCAGCTGAAAGAGTCAGATGCAGATAATTGCACCCAACCAATGAGCAGAAGCTGCTGACCCCTCTGGCTGAATTAGGGAAAAGCTGGAGGAAGCTGAGGAGGAGGGCAACCCTGTAGGAGGACCAGCAGTCTCAATTAACCTGGATCCCTGAGATCTCTCAGACACTGGACCACCAACCAGGCAGCACACACCAGCTAAGGTGAGGCCTCCAAAACATACACAGCAAAGGACTCCCGGATCTGGGTTCAGTCAGAGAAATGCACCTAACCCTCAAGAGACTGGAGGCCCCAGAGAGTTTAGAGGTCTGGTGGGGCGGGTGGGGTGGGGACATCCTTGTTGAGACGGGGGTGGGGGGGGAGGAATGGGATGTAGAACAGTCAGAGGGTGGACCGGGAGGGGTTTATATATAAACTCCCCACGTTCCTCCCAGATCCACCTCTACAATGTCTTCCCAACTTCCTGTGTTCCTCCCTTTTATTCTTAAACTCATGAGGGTAAAACTAGCCAGCTGAGAGCGGTTAACCTGCCAGAGACCACATTGTTAAAGAAAAGCCCCTCCTTTCGAAGCATCAACTGTCACTAGCTCTTCAGCAGACATGGGGGTGGGGAGGGGGGCTCATGTGTCCCTTCTCACTTCCAGGCTGAAACTTTGACTGGTTTGGTCTCATGCAGGTCTTGTGCAGGCAGCCAGAGCTACTGTGAGTTCTTAAGTGTAGCAATCACGGCATGTGCAGAAGAGTCAGTTTTCCTCTCATGCTCCCCAAATTCTGGCTCTGTCAGATTTGCTGCTCCCCTTCCCACCCGTGGTCTCTAAGCTCTGATGGTAGGAAATGTGTTCATGGCTGCACTCTCCACACTGTGATCCATTATGAATTTCTGTAGTAGCCACAGTAGCAATAGCGTGCATTATTCTGGAGAGCTCCAGGACACCTCTGATCATTATCCTGTATGTAGGGTAAATCTTATAAAACTCTTTTATATGAATATCACACACACACACACACAGAGAGAGAGAGAGAGAGAGAGAGAGAGAGAGAGAGAGAGAGAGAGCTTATAAAATAGTAGATGATTTCCATATGGTCTTTATGAATACCCTTAGTATTAGTTATCCTTCCCCATCACATCCTCCCATCCTTCTCCCCATGTAAGCCTTCTTCCCCATTATTTCCCCTATCCACTTCAAATTGTGTATTTTTAAAGAAGATATAGATAAAAGAGAAGAGACTAAAAAGAAAATAAATCACCCAAATCCTTTGTTATTTAGATACAAATGAATACCACATTCATTTTAAAGAAAATAAAATGCAGTAAAATGCGCTGAGAGCAATGATGAATTCTGAGAAATGACTATCAGGGCAGGCTAGTGTATCTTTCAGCTCTCATCAGGAAATATTTTCCGTGGATGTTAACACAAGTGTTCTAGGTACAGTGAATCTGAGACTTCAGAATGCTCAGTGCAAACTAAGACATCTGCATCATACCCCTTCCTCCCAGGGCTCAGATATCGTTAAAGAAGAAGGGAGTAGAAAGATTGTAAGAGACAGAGGCCATGGATGGCTACAAGGAAACAGTGTTTCCTAGATACTAGATAGAGTCAGTTTTCCTTAAGGGCATGGACCTTAGTAGGTTGACCATGCTCCAATAGAAGGCTACAAGTTCAAGACTATATAGAAAACACAAAGTGGACTCAAGGGAAAAATAGGGTACAGAAAGCTGGATGAATAGGGAAGTGTGCATGGGTCTGCTAGGGGTTGGAGGAGAGAATGAACATGATCTAATTACATGCTACAAAAACTTTCAAAGACCTGAACAAAACCCATGTAATAAGAATTGTTAGATTAAAGTGGGAAACTTCCCAGATTATGGTGAAAAAGACAAAGATAGGCGAGTATCCTATAGGAGTAGCTAAAAACCAGTTAGTGTCTAAGAGTCACATAAAACCTATACCAGTTGCAGCTGACAGTGAATACAGCTAGAAAGTCAATGTTCAGAAATAATGGAAGAAAACTTATTTCTAAAAATAAAAGACAAGGGGTCTGGCGTGATGGCTCAATGCTTAAGAGCACTGACTGCTCTTGCAGGTGATCTGAGTTCATTTTCCAGGACCTACGGGGCAGCTCACACCTGTTTATGACTCCAACTCCAGAGGCTCTGACACCCGCACACAGACATACATTCAGGCAAAACACCAATGCACATGAAATTTATAAAGAAATAAAGGAAAATGTTCCAGGCTGAAATACCTGAGTCACTAGGTCTGGGGATGGAACTGTCAGAGCACAGAGAGACAAACTCCTCCTGCTTCCCACAGAAAATACAGGACTTAATATGATTAAGGATGAAAATGCTGTTGACTTTCATGACAACAATATTAGGACAGTAGAGAAACACCTGTATTTTCCTAATCCAGAATCCTAACCCCAGGCACGCTAGACATACGATAGTAGAAAATGTGTTCAGAGACACAAAGGCTTTAATTGGTTTCTCACTGCATCATAGACAGGAGTGTATCTCAGAAAGTGAAAGGCTGAAGACAGGAAACCTTGGGGGGGCGGTCACTGGAGAAGGAAACTGTAAGGGTCCTGAGAATGGCAGTTAAATAGGATGTCTAAGGGCAAGGCAGCTTATGTGGTGTGTACATATGTTTACTGTATAGCTCCAGAGGTCCTGATCAAAGACATGAAAAAAATACCCTCCTTATTATGTTTGACAAGAGAAAGAAAAATACTACTTAAAAGGTGCTAAATCAGTGACAGGTACATTAAAAATAAATAAATCACTTAAGGTAAGAAGACAAACTATTAAGTTCAAGAAAAGTACAAAGGAAAAAGAAATCATAACATATACTATTGCACACAATTATAACCATGTGAAAGCTGACCATGGGTAAGTGAGTGATGCAGAGTGTGGAGGGTGTGTGTGTGTGTGTGTGTGTGTGTGTGTGTGTGTGTGTGTATTTTGTGGATGAAGACTAACCCAGTCCTCATCTTCACAATCACTGAATCTCTATGTTATAGGATATTTCTAAAATGTAGCTTTATGTATCTTGAGGAATAAGAAGAAAACATAATGAATCAGCTCAAAGTTCCAAATTATTGCCCCATCTTAATTAACATTGTGTAATGGGAGAGAGGAAAGAGGGGCCAGCATTTCCTAATGGGCCTTACCTCACTATTGGAGGCTCCAAACTAGGTTCAACCACAGCCCAACTATAGTTACAATAGTTACACACAGAAATGAAAGTTTAAAAGAAATAAAACAAATTTGAACTCACAGTTAATGTGTGCACTGACCAATATTGGGTAACCATACTAGGATTATATGTCACCCACTAACTGATTGTCCCGATGTCATTAAAGATGTCATAATGGAAGACTTTACTCTTCTCATTAATAGATTCCTAACTGTTAATTAATAGATTCTAACTGATTCCTTCATTGTAACATATTGTCAAATAAGACTGGCTAATAAGATGTGAGAGTCATACTGTGCATTCTTGGTTTAACCAATTCTCACATAATTACCAAGAGGCTTTAGGAAATGCTTTTGTGATGACAATGTCATTAATGATCCTCTCTCTCTCTCTCTCTCTCTCTCTCTCTCTCTCTCTCTCTCCCTTCTCTCCATTTTTCTTTATTAGTATACAGAATAGGATAATGGATTCTTCAGTCTATTGTATCTTATGGTTGAATTAAAAGCATAAATACTTGTTAAAATCATAACACACATCTTTTAGCTTATGTTTGAATTATGATTGAAGCAATAATGACTGTAGATGATCAAAATTATGCCACCCCAATATGTAAACGATGGGGCAGTATAATACCCTACGTCAAAATAAGTTTCCTGGGCATTTAGAGCTGATTATTTTAAGCGAATGGAGTTATATAACTACTTTGTACACAGCAGTGGAGGGAAGAGAGAGTGATAAACATACAACTCCATTCAGCAGTACCCAACTCACCAGGAAGAGAAGATGGTTTGAAGCCATGGTGTCAGTGCAAAAAGTGCTACGCTCATTCTACAAGAAGTATCTTTTGGGGGACAGTGAGATGACTTCTGGAAGTTGTCCTCTGATCAGCACATGTCTACAACGAATAAATAAATATAAGCAACTTATTTTCTTTATTTTCCCTGGATGCTTCTCTTTCAACTGCTCATCTCTGGCACTCTTGTTTATACAACTGAAGACTAGAACCAAGCCATATAGTTTTCTCATTTTCTTGGGTATCTTGCATGTATATATGAGCTGTCCTATATATGAGCTTCCTATTATTTAGGTCTTATACATCTTTTTCTTATCAAATGGCCACTCCAGAACAAGAGCCATGAACGTAAACAGAAGGCATTTTTCATCTCCAACAAGATCTAATCAGATCTAAAAAGCAATCAACTGAAAGAATAGTAATTCTCTCTTAGAACACTTGATGCATAAATTCCCTTCCACTGTTTTCAACAAATATTGCCAGATGTGTAGAACACATCTTGCCTTCTGAGCTAATAAGAGTAAGGAGTCATTATGTTTAGAGAAAATTTAAATACTGAGCCGATGGAAAAGGAGTATATTTTGCTGTCTTTCTTGCATGACTGAACAGAGGGTGCTATTAACTCTGAGCTGGTATTTACAATGTTTCCTTCTATTCAGTGATGGAGATGAAGTACACTAAGCTCTTTCTCTGCATACACAACGAGTAAAGCTGTAGATTGCTAATCTAGATATCCTGACAACTTGCTCTGGTCTCAAAAATTTCTCCAAACAGGACAACAGATATCATGTAAGCATCTGCTTCCTGACACTAGAGCCCCATTCCTTTGTTGCTTCGCACTCACAGCATACAGATCCTTTAAGATAGGATTTGAGGTGTTGCCTAGACTTTGAGAATCAACCTTTGCAAACAGCTTATCACACAGTGTAATCTAGAATAGCTTACTTTTCATTATAAACATCCCATCTCTGTGAAAATGGCTTGCTTCAAGCAGTGTTAAACTACCTCGTAGGGAAGTTTTCTCTACATCAACCTT
The DNA here is from genome assembly GCF_021556685.1 of Rattus norvegicus. Lineage (NCBI taxonomy): Eukaryota > Metazoa > Chordata > Mammalia > Rodentia > Muridae > Rattus > Rattus norvegicus. Next base: position 88,239,664 of record NC_141544.1, read on the forward strand.
TCCATAGGCCAGCTTTGCCTTCTAATGAATGGACCCCACTCTGAAGCAAGAAGAAATCCCGGTGCTCAGAATGAATCCGTAACACAAATACTTAAGGAAGAAGGTACCCAGGAGCTATTGTTGATCCCAAAGCTGGGGCAGGGCATAGGAGACTGGGGTAGATGAGCCTTGATGAGGTTGCCATGACGTAAGTGAGGCATGAAAGGCAAAGGAAGAGGGAACAGAGCTGAGGCATGCTACCTGCTTCAAACCTGAGGAAGATTCTAATGGACAAATACGTCACAAATTGACTACCAAAATAATCAAATATAATAAATTACAAAACATTCCAATTACATTTATTTATTATATACATTTTATTATCAAAAACTTGGAAATAAATAAAAGCAAGGCCCCTGAGTTAGTCAGACCCACGGTCTACATAACTTGATGAACTTGTATTCAGTTAGAACTGGCGTCCGGAATGGAAGCACTACAGTGTCACATTGACTTTGACACTGGTAAACTCTACACCTTATGTTCTCATCCATGACCAATATCAAAATAATTCCTGGAAGAATTAGAACTACAAAGTCAGTTGGTTTCACATCGTCTTTCGTGAATCATCCATTACCTGTGTCCTGTCCTTGCTCATGCCTTTGTATTTAGCCTTTTGTGGTTTTCTTCTCCTCATAATTGCAATATACTCAGATATAGATTTATCTACATACATTGTTGGTTAGATTCCACATAAAAGAGTCAACATGCAGTTCATTTCTTTCTGAGATTGTGTGATAATTAATATTATACATTCTAACTCTACCCATTTTCCTGAAAACTTTAAACTTCACTTTTCTTTAGAGCTGAGTAATATTACATTTTATACACACACACACACACACACACACACACACACACACAAACACATACACACACATATATGCTAGATTTTTTTATGTGTCCATTTGTTGATGAACAACAAGGTTGATTCCTATAGAACAGAGGAATTTTAAAAAGATAAGAGATTTCTAGTCATAAATAATACATGTCATATGTTAACTTATTTAATATAGTAATTTCTGTAAAATGTTTATCTTGGCTTGTGATTTACATGAAGGGGTTCAGTCTTTCTATTACCAGATCATTCACATTGTTTCACTTACTTTATTAGACATAAACTGCTGTTATAACCCTGAAGAGTAATAAAGTGTATTCAGAGACTGAAGTCAACCGAAATTCTGTGAATGGCAGTCTGCATGGTTTAGAAAAGGTTTCTAAGTTATTTCTTTATTTCTTCCTATTAATTTTTATTCATTATTAAAACCTTTACTTTTTATTGTTAAAACATAAATGAGTTTAAATAAATGTGAAGTAATCTTCTCATCTGTCATTAATCCTAGAGTGCCCTGTATTCACATGTTCATGATTCTTAAATGGGAATATCCCTTGCAGTTGGTGACATTTTGTTTTATTAAAGTATGATGATAATCTCACAGTGGATTGATGAAACAATATACTAAGTATATTATCTCTGTTCATGAGACAAATTAGAATTACATAAAACAACAAATGTAAATTGCAAAGAACAAACCATCCTGTTAATGAATTGTGGCTTTGTTGTCATTCAGTGTCTTTGACATTTGTGAATGAGTATGAATGAATTACTGAACTACACTTACTCTGGAGATAACAAAAGGCACAATAGATAGGTTGACCTTACTCAGGTACAGTCCTGCCTCCCATACATGCTCAACCATTCAACATTCCACACCTCACTGGTCCCAGTGTCCTTCTCCAGAGATGAGTCAGTGGAGGAAGAGGAAGACTAAGGAAACTGAGGCCTGCCCAAGGTCAGCCAGCAAGGACAGAGAATGAGAATAAGAAACACTCCCGCCCACAATTGACTCCCCCATGTGGTCAAAAAATAGTTTTAAGCTTCTCTAGATGAAACCTCCCCACCTTTCATGGTAGCCTATATGTATACCCGACAATCAATTGTTAAAATAGTCTATCAATTTGAACTTTCTGTCTTTCAAGTTTATCCAATTACTAAATAAACTAATGTGCCCTCTGGACACAAATAAACCAAGTCTATTTTCTTTAAATATGACCGCCCTTCAAATATTTCTTGTCAGTAAAAGGAAGCCCATGAAGCTTACAGAAGTCTAAAACATTCATTGTTGGTGGCATATTTGATGAGAAAAAATATAAATAAGGTCTTTGTTGTCCTGGAATTTGGTTTGCTTTTGCTTAGTGACCTTTTTTTTTTTTTTTTGTATTTAAGACAGTGCTTCATGTATAACCTAGTGGACCTCAAACTCACAATGATCCCCATATATCTGTCTCCTGAGTTCTTAAGAGTACTTTACATATTAAGAGAATTTCTCTCTGAACAGGACTAATGTGTGGAACTTGTATTTTGTGTATCACTCAATTCTGTAATCCTTAAATTATTCTTGCTGTTAGGCCCATTATCATTTCAAGATCAATTTCCATTTTTTATGTTCCTTGTGAGACCTCCGTGTCGGCATCACTAGAATCCTTTGCAGAATCTTTGTAGTTTAGTGACCTGCTTTTTGAGTCATCTTTCTTGAAACTCTCTTCGTCATGAAATAATTACTAGTTTTGGAAAAGTTATTTGAGATCTTTTCATCTACTCAGCATGAGAACGTAAATATAATTATGCAGAAAGTAAATGGGATTTATAAAAGTACTGATTCTTTTAAGTTTCAGTTTTACATCACATGTGGCACAAATACTGATTTCTTAAAGATTTTTTTTAAAGCCCTGAAGTCTCATGCACTTATCTCTGCTGTAGTCAAGCAAGGCATTGGGTTTTAGGTTGAGAGAAGACATATGGGACTTCTTGTGAAATGAGGAGCTGTCTTCATGAAGGCTGGAGAACAAGTCCTACCAGTTTGTCTACAGCCCTGGGCAGCAGGAGCAACCTCAAAGGACCACAGTGTTCAAGGGTATAATCAGGTCTTACCCACTCACTGAACACAAGAGCAAGACCTGACATTGCCCAATGTGTGAGGGAAATCTCTGTTCCAACCGTGAGTTATTACTGCACCCACATTTCAGGGTGAGCAAATCATTAGTATTACCAGAGCTTGCAAACTCATACAAACAACTAAATCATAATCTACCAAACTAGATGCATAAAAGCCCTATAAGAGGAGCTGAAGATGATACAGTAGACAAAGCAGGCAGAACACTTAAACGCTGTAGGGCAGACACAGATCGTGAGCTGTGGTTATTATATTGTACTTACCAGGGAAGAGTCCAGAAATGAATTATGGGAAATGACACCCGGGATTCAGAAGGGCAACACTGATAAAGGCTATTTCGGAATGGAAGTATTCTAGAAGCATGGGTGCATGGGCACATGTAGATGGATGAGGCAATACTGCAGATGATCCACATCAGCATACGCTGGGAGGCAGCTGGGGATCTATCAGTGGACAGAAAAGCTCTGTGGGGAACAGAAAGTCATTCCTTATTGTCCTTTTTTCCCTGAACATCCACTTCTCTATTTGTTCTCATTTTTCGGGGAACTCCAAGTATAGCTTCTTGCTGAAGTTCGCGCAGGTTTCTGGCTGTACAGCACTTAGGACTTGTTTTTCTCTGTGCCACCATGAAGGGCCTGATGAAAGATAAGAAAGACTGTAGGGCAGGTGTCTCCACCTAGATCTCTGAGTGAGCTCACTCATGATGATTTCATGGATTTAATGCAAGCCAGGAAGCAGCAGATACAGAAGTACTGTTTTCAACATTTCCCGAACTTTTTAAAGCTCCTTTTGTAATCTCACCATATACATAGTTTACACATATATTTTTACCTACATGTATGTTTTTACATATATGTATTTTACATACATGTATATTTTACATATATGTATTTTACATATGTGTATTTTTACATATGTGAGTTTTACACATGTGCATATTTTACATATGTGTATTTTAGACATATGGTGGATCTCACAGAGGAGGCTCAATGTTGAGAACCCATTCCAGACTGCAGCCTATTACTGCTTCTCAAGCATCTTTTCTGTGACGAGCTTGGGAATAGTGAAGAGGAATGCTGGGGAACTTCTACCTACAGCTTTCAACCACTTCTAGTAAGCAAGTGATTCAGGCCCTCACTTAATGATGCATGTGGTCACCTGAGGCACCTAAGGGAAGGCCAGTCAGCCACCAAGGTTGGGCAATTTGAGGAGTGGCAGCCTATAATAGTAGCATTCTGGTGATGGGATCAGCCAGAAGTGAATTCCCAGAAGGCTGATGTCATTTAAAACGTCAACTGTCCACGTACAAAAGAAATGAAAAAGAAAGAAGAGAGAACTGCTCTGCTCTTCTTTTGGGCACAGAACCAGGGTCTGTATGTTCGACAAAAGGAAGTGGTGTTTCCCCAGCTCCTGAGAAGCTCCCCATCTCAGGAGGCAGGGTTGTTGGAATAGGATGCCTTTGTCCCTGGCATTAAAGTTAACAAACGTCTGCCAGGTCTAGTTTCAATGTAGGTTCCCATATATGATAGACAAGAGACCTGGATGGACCAGAAGAAGGCTCTCACACAGGAATTAGACAGCCTGCATCCAATCCCTCAGCCACTATTTCAGGCTGGCTTAATTTCTAACCTCTTTACATTTCTCTGGAGAAAGAGGTTTTGTAACTAAGATATAATAAGTGATACTATTTACAATGAAACAGAATTTTTTTCTACGAATCAAATAGAATTATGTACCTGAAAATATCTCATAGACTAGTCTCCAGAACTCTCGTATAGCTAACAAGGAGCCTTGTCACAGTGCAGGTCCTGGCTTGGTTCACTTGAGGTAAAGCTTGGGACTCCACACTTCCACTAGGTCCCCCAGACGTTGTCTATGAGACTGGCCAGTGGGACCCAGTCTGAAGAGTTTGGTGTTAGAGATTAAAGTGCCACATATTAACTATTTATTGCTTTTATGTAAGCTTCACCCTCTTTATAATTCTAATTCCAACTCTGCACATTAATTAACACATTTATTAATAGCACAAACGTGCGCCCAGCATAGTGAATCCCACTGATAACTACGCCAGCCATTCCATTGCATAAAAGCTGAAGGAGGGAATTATTTCTTCATTATAGGTTTTGCATAAAATATTTACACAATTGTCTCTGGGTAAAGAACTAAAGGACTGCAATGAAATGAAAAGTACTTGAAACAGTAGCTTGCAAAAGTGTCAGAGATGGTGGAGTAGTTAATAAAACCCACACCTTAGAGTCTATCCTACATTATTTATATGCTTCTCATTTTATTACTTTACATATGTGCACACATGTATAGTATTTCACATCTATGTTTATTTTTTCAAAGCCTCTTTCACATATGAAAACGAATCTATTCTTTAGACAACTTCGGACTGAGTATTATTTGTCCTGTCACCTAAGTGACAGCATTGGAACCTGGCTGCTTGAAGGAGCTGCTGAAAGTCACACTGATGCAACACCAGGACGAAATGTTCTGAAGCCTGAACCAGTGATCTCTCCTCTCTCCCATCCACTGTGCTTACACCACAGAAGTTCACTTAGCTCTGCTGAGCCCTAGTGGTGAATAAAGAGCCCCTGGAACAGAGTGGAAAAGGCTACCACAGACCCAGCTGCTGCCAGGGAAATGGAGAGACACGGCCCTTGGATGTCTGTTCTTCAAATCAGATTAAAAGCTACTCCAGCCGGGATGACTCATTGCTTGTTTCTCCTCCAGCCGAGAATACAATGTTCTAGTTCTTCTGGAATGTTTATAGATGAGAGCACCTGGGGAGTGGAGGACAATTTGACTGCTAAATTCATCCAACATGGGTGCCTGATTTTCTGCTTGCATCCCATTCCTACCTACTCTGTGCTGGTCATATGCACTCCCACTCAAGAGTGCAATCTCACACCATGTTCCTACGCCACTCAACTGTGAGCACACTCTACGGTGATTAAAATATGAGGTGCTTGCTTCCCTGTCAGTCAGTCTGCTTTGGTAGCTCTGCAAACGGAAGGCGTCTCTTTTTACATTCTAGGCAAGTTCCCTGCCACCAAGCTACATGTCCAGCCCTGGGTTTTTTTGACCTCTTTACATAACTCAGGCTCGCCTTAAATCTACTGTAGATCCTTTCTCTAACTCCCAATGCTTGGTATTACTTAACTAGAACTGAAATGAGGGATTGCCTCTGGACAGACACAAAACTGCTTCATTTGTATTAAATGGCTGGACACAATAATCAAATTAGTGTGCTATGACCATCCAATCAAATTTCACTTTAGCCATGTGACCCTGAAACTTCACTAGACTTTTACTCTTTCACCTAAGAAAGCAAATATTTTGCCCAATTCATGAGAAGTGAATGAATTAGTATAGTAAAAATGCATTCAGGCTCATAAGAATGGTGCCAGTGTCTTTATCCTTGCTACGCAAATAAACTTTAAGTTGGAAAAGGCTACTGGAAATCCAAGGCATTGCTTATGATTACTTTGCATTCACTGACTTACTAACATTAAATAGGGACTTGCCAACAGCATTATTAAAAACCACCATGAAAAAGTGGGAAAAATAAAAGATTTATGATGCTATCCAAGTTGACATAATCCAAATGAGAAAAGTATTCGCTAAAAGCTGTCAACGCCACAACTTCATGAATTCCAGACGCCAAGACCTAGGTTTTAGCTTGGGAAATTCCCCTGCACACGGTGAGTATTTCTGCAGCAGTATTAAATGAAGTATCTCAACTATCCAAACCTCTAAGAGGAAGAAAATGATTCATTCTCTAGAATGAGGATCTGGACACAGACATCCCTACCAGGGCCCCTGGAAGCAAGTCTAAAACCCCAACTACCCTTCCCTTCTTGCTAATCACATTCTGTTGGTGTGAGCACAAAGAATGCTTCCTGGTTCTTGCCTTGAGCCCATTCTGCAGTGTTCTGCTTGGTTACCCAAACTCCTGCCACATGGGCAACTGCAACAGCCTAGTGGTTAGGAACACCTAGTAAAATGTGAGGAGCCATGGTCAGCTCCATTATCTGCATTGTCTACTTCTATCTTGTAAGAATGTGAGGCTTATACCCATGTTCTAGAAGCAAAGGCCCCACTTATTTAATTAAGGCTCCTTGGAGGATCAGAGAGGCCCAGACTCCAGATATTTCTGGTAGTGTACCCCAATCCCTATCAGACAATCCCATTTCTTTCTTGAAGTCTCACCCACATTTTTCATTATTTTAGTTTAATTTAAAAATATCTTCAACCATTTAGATCTATTCTCATAGCTGGATAATAAAAATACTGTACTCCAGAATTATAATGAAATGAAAAGATTGAACACGGGTAGCTGTGACTACATATGTATGTTTGTATGACTAAGTGCACATAATGAGATGACATGTTTTACGTGATTTTATGTTCACTTGTTTTTGAGGCAGGGTCTTGCTATGTACACCAAGCTGGATTGGACCTCATGGTGATCCTCCCGAGTGCTGGGATTAAAGACAATTGCCATCACTGGGATTGAAGGCAAATGCGTCAAGCTCGAATGATATCTAACAATATTTCTTCCATATTTTCTAATTTTCTTTTAACTAAGACAATCCATGAATTCACAATAGTAGAAGACATTTTTTTCTAAAACTCATGAATCCTAATGGAGACAATTTAAAAATATTTATTCATGCACATTTAGTATGTATACTGTGATTAGACTCTGGGAAAGCCAATCACCATAAACTATTTAGACTCTACAAAGAAGTCACCTTCATAAGACAAAACAAAGAGGAAGAGTGAGAGAAATTCCTCAAGAAGGGAACCACCATCTTAGCTGCTGTCATTCTTTTCCTTTGGTGCTCATGCCCTTCTCTGCCTTGCCTGTCTTTGAGGTGTTTCTACACTACACAGCCCTGACTGTTTGAGCCTTGGTTCACAGAAAGCTATATGTAGTCATGGTTGTTTCACTAAGTTGGTCCCTATTAGAAAACCAGTGGACAACACAAACCAAATATCCAACTGTGTACTCACGGGTTATTGTAAAAGCAGTACAGAGTTTTCAATCTGTTCTGGGGACCCCTTTCCTCAGAGAAGAAAGAACTTTCATATCTCAATCATGCTGTCATGTTCTGAAAACCAGAATAGCCCATTTCACCATCCTCCAGAAGTCATACTGGCTGAGAGTGACCCTGGGAAGGACAATATGAGCAAATTGTTTTTGTTTGTTTGTTTGTTTGTTTTTTAATTGCTCCATCATTGGAAATATAAATGAACTTGAGAATTAGACTAAACTGCAGTGTAGTCCTAGACCGGCCACTTATCTTCCATGTACCAGGAATAAGGGAGTTAATAGTTCTCTGCTTCAAAGATGTGTGTAAGAGGGGAAGCCATGACTTCCTTCAGTAGTGCTCACGAGACAAGTGAAATAACAGAGGTGAGTTATACATTGTTCACTCTGGCAGAGACACTGCCAAGGCTTAGATGCATGCGAGTATCTGAAATGCAGTTATTAAACAATAGTTATTTCTGGGAGTATTATCTTATTTAGCTTAAATTAAACTGCATTCGTCTCTGTGTGCTAAGTGAAGGACTTCCTATCCTGTGTTTCCTGACGGGTTGGCTCCTTTGGCATAATACTTGAATAGGAAACTGAATCCCTATTCTGTTCCTTTTGCTTGTCTGTGAGAAGTCAATGATATGAAAGCAGAACTAGACTCTGTTTATTCTGCCATGACTAAAAAATACACCTTTCCAGTGACTGCTCTCTGGTGCATGTGCAAGCCTACTTTACCACCAACAGACACTGGGACTTTTCAGCTCAGGGCATTAAAGTCCCTTCAAATTACGTGACAATGTTTTTCACAACATAAGTAACAGTGAAATGTAGATTCATTTGACCCTTTTTAATGATTTAAATTAAAAGTATCTACAGACAAATTTAAATTTTATTTTATATATTTTTAAATAATCCCTCAACTATTGCAATACTGCAATGGTTTCTGCTAAGTTCATTTACTATTTTCTTTTGGACTTTGTTTGGGTGTATTTTTGGTTTTGGATTACTTATATTGAAAATAGATTTTTTCTCATGTAATAAATATATCATGATTATGGATTCTTCTCCCTCTGAAGCTCTGGTTCTTCCCCTCCTTCCTTCCCATTCAGATCCACCATCTCTGGGCTCTCATTAGAGAATAAACAGACTACTAAGAGACAATAATAAACTAAGATGAGGTAGAACAACAGTTAGCACATCAAAACAGGACAAAAAAAGAAGGAAATGGGGTCAAGAAAAGACACACACAATGAAACACAACAATGACATATATCCCACTTGTTTGCACACTCAGAAATCCCGTATAAAGCAAAACAATAATATAAGCTATAATATATATGTGAATGACTTATAAAGTAAAAAGAGAAAACATAGCATACATATTATAAAAGAGAGACTATAATATTCTTCATATATATATATATACATATATATATGAAATTTTTTAAAGAAAGGAGACTCATTACAAGATAAGGAACTGCCAGTTGACATAGAATTCATTTTCCATTGGCCAATTCCTGCTGGGCCTACACCTCACCCTTACGAGTAGTTGGTTTCCCCAGTGAGACTCCCTTGAGTTAAAGTAACTTTTCATTTGCAGGTGGTTATCAATTGCCGGTTGTCTGAGTCAGAGATGGGGGCCGTTGCAAACAGGACAGCATTTTAGATCAAAGGTTTGATTGCTAGGTTGGCGTTCACTTTTTACTTTGGTAGCTTGCATCCTGTACCTAAGATGCTAGCATTAGAAATGAAGGTTCTATGTAGGCAACCAGCTCAGCTTCTCCGTCCTTCAGTGAGTTGTGTAGGTGTTGGCTTCAACACTAAGGGTTTGCCATCCGTTTGTGGAGACCAAGATACAGTCTTGGCAACAGCTGAGGTCGTTTGCAGGTTCGCAGGGGACCACGTATGCAGCAATTCCTTCAGATGTAACTCAGTCCCAGTACTGAAAGACGAGAGATGTGCAGCTGGGGCTCTTCCCCCATTTCTGTGATTTTTAGATCGCATTCATCGATTTTAGGAAGCTTCTATTATACTAAAACTACCCCTTAATTTTGGCTGCTTCTCCTTATATTTTCTCGCTCATCACCCACTTCCCTCCCCTCCCCATTTTTTCCTCTAATTCCAGTTCATTCCGTCCATCCATAGTTATCTATTCTGTTTCCTCTTTCCTAAGGAGATTTATCTAACTTCCTTAGTTGCTTCCTTTATACGGTGACTCCACAGACTGTAGCTTGATCATCATTGATTTAACAGCTAATACCCACAAATAAACAAATACCATAACAAATTTGTCTGGTTCTGAAATTTTTTGCTAGTCCTGTTTATTTACCTGTGGATGTTATGATTTTATTTTTAACAGCTAAGTAACATCCCATTGTATAAATGTACGACATTTTCATTACCCATTAATTCACTGAGCAAAATCTAGATGGTTTCTAATTTCTAGCAAGTATAGATAGAGCAGCAATGGACACAGTGAAGCAAGTTCTCTGCGGTTGGATGAAGCATCCTTTGTGTATATGCCCAAGAGTGGTATAGCTGGATACTGAGGTAGATTGACTCCCCTCTTTCTGAGAAACCACCACATTGATTCTCATAATGGCTGTACAAGTTTGCACCAACAATGGGGGACAAATGGTCCCCTTGTTCCACCTCTTCACTAGCAGGAGCTGTCAGTTACCTTATTAATCTTAGCCATTCTGACAGGTGTCAGATAAAAAAAATCTCAAGTTTTGACTTCTGTTTCCATGATTGCTAAGGATATTGAACATTTCTCTAAGTTTATCCCAGACATTTGAGGTTTCGTTATTGCAAATTCTGTGTTTAGATATGTTCCCTGATTTTAATTGGATTATTTAGGGTGTTGATGTCCAGTTTCTTGAATTCTTTATTTCAGATATTAGTTCTTTATCAGATGTGGGGTTGTTAAAAAGCCCTTTCCATTCTGTAGTCTGACACTTCATCTGATCAATGGTGTCCTTTGTCTTAAAGAAACTTCTCAGTTTAATGAGGTCCCATGTTGACCTTAGTGCCTGTGGTAACTGTATTCCGTTCAGAGTCTTTTCCAATGCCAAATGAGTTCAAGGTTATTCCCCACTTTCTCTTCTGTTAGGTTCTAGTTTTATATTGAGACATCTGGGATTGACTTTTATACAGATTAATAATTATAGATCTATTTGGATTCTTCTACATGCCACCATTCATTTTGACCTGAAGCATTTGTTGAACATACTCTCTTTTCACTGATGCTTATTTCTGGCTTCTTTATTAAAAATCATGTATGTGGATTTATGCCTGGGTCTTAAATTTGATTCCCTTGGCCAACATATCTGTGTCTGTGCCAATAGCGTGATGTGTTTATTACGATGACTCTGTAATATAACTTGAAATTAGAGATGGCGATAGCTTCTCCAGCAGCTTTTTGATGATTTATGATTGTCTTAGATATTCCCGTGTTTTGTGTTTACATATGAAGCTGAATAGCATCCTGCCGAGGTCTGTGGGAATCTACGGTGGAATTTTGGTAGGAATTGCAATCATTCTGTAGATTGATTTTGTTAGGATGGCTATTTTTGTTATGTTAATCCTACTTATCCATGAGTATGGGAGACCTTTCCATTGTTTGATATATCAGTTCAAGACCTGGAACTGACTGTAATATATATATTACTTATCTATGTTAGAGAGAGAGAGTATTTACTTTTACCTATTTATTTATAAGTTCTGTTCCTCTAGCGATCCCTGGCTAATACAATAAGAATACCATTCTTTAAGTTAGGGAACTACTTTTCAAATGTTTCTGTTGAAAACATTTTCTGTGCCTTTTCCTATGCTCCTGATTTTTCCTTATACCTATTCTCGCATTTGGTCTTTTCAAAGTGTTCCAGATTTTCTGGAGGTTTTGTGCCAAGATTATTTTAAATTTAACATTTTCTTTGACTGAGATATTTATTCCTTCTATTGTGTCTTCAATGCCTGAGATTCTCTTCCATCTGCTGTACTCTGTTAGTGAAGCTTACCTTCTGAGGTTCCTCTTTGAGTTCCAAAATTTTTCATTACCAGCTTTCCCCTGGTTTGGGTTTTCTATATCGATTTTATTTCTAATTCCACATTTTGATCTGACTCATTCATTTCCTTCCACCATTTGTGTTTAAATAGATTTTTAAAAGTTTATTCATTTTCTATTTAGTATTTTATCTACCATATAGTCACAAAAGCTATTTTAAGGCCCTTGTGTTATCCTTTAGCTCTATTGCAATACTCAAGGTCTGCAGTGGTAGACTTGTTGGGCTCTAATGGAGCATATTGTCCTGGTTGTTATTGACTCTGTTTAAGCTAGTGTCTAGGCACCTGGGTTTTGGGATATCATAAGTCTAGGTACAGATATCTGTTCTTATCTTTGTTGGGTGGGTGTTCTGTTCTTCATTTGTGTTGCCCTCTCTGGTCCTAAGAAGGCTGTGGTGACTGTGTCTTTTCAGAATGTCATGGGTGTGGCCACTGGCAGTTGCTAGAACCATGTGGTTGTAGGTATGGAGAGTTGACATTTAGAAATGAAGATGGTATGGGTGGGGTGTTTTGAGGAGAGTCTATGGGAAGGAGGAAAGCTGGTTTATTCACCAGGTTCTGCATAGTCCCCTGAGAATGGAGGAGGAGAGTGAAGAGAAGCTACGAGAGGTGGTTTGCTGCACAGCTGGGAATGAGCCTGGGGTGACTGGATTGGAGGAGAGGAAGGAGGTGAAAACCTCGTATTCAGCTGCTGTGCTGGTCTTCTTGCTTGGCTGGAGGTTTCCTAGAAATACCTCCTAGAGTTTAGAGATAGGATAACAACATTAGGAGGAAGAGTAAGGTTGAAGAGGGAATATTGGTGTGAATCACTGAAGATGGGGACAGAGAAGGAGGGGAGGCCATATCAGACAATCTGCTACAGAGCTGAGAATGAGACTGTAAGCTTAGGTTTGGAGGAGAGGAGGGAGAGACGAAGACCTGTAATTGACCTAACTGCTTCCTTCATTTACTATTTTCAAAGCATTTTATATCACTCTTTGCTAATACATATTCTCTGTAAAGATAAAAAAATATCTTTCCTAGAAAGTGACAAAGGAGATTTGTGAGGTGGAAATTTCTGGTTTCTTTGGAGACTCAGTTGTGTCATGTGATGTTTTTCTAGAAACTTTTTTATGAGAGGATGTTTGTTCTGATGAAGCAGACACCTGAGAGGATGTTTTGCTGATGCAGACAAGTGAGAGAATGTTTTGCTGAGAAGAGGAATGTGGTGTTTTTCTAAAAGCTTCCTGGGAAAAGGGCATGTAATATTTTGCTAGGCAGACTCTTGAGAGGACATGATATTTAGAAAGGGTATAAGTATAACCCAACAGTGGACAGAGCCCTGGAGTTGGTTCGCCTTGTCACTTTTTGTTTGCTGCTCTGTGTTGGGCATTGCTGGTCTTCACTGATGATGCTGAAGCACTTCTTTGCTTTGCCTATTTTGCTGATTATCATCAGTCATTACTTTGTACAGAGAAGTGTTAGTCATTACTTTTGTACAGAGAAGTGTACCAAAGAATTTCTCATGGTATTTTGGTAGTTTTGTGCCTCTTCCTCAGACTCTGGCCAACTGTCGCAGGCTCAGGCTTCTTCTAAAATGAACTGCTATAGCTGACTCAAGAATGATGTTTGTGGGGGCTTCTCAGTGGTAGAGTGCTTGCCTAGCAAGCGCAAGGCCCTGGGTTCAGTTCCAGCTCCGAAGGAAAAAAAAAAGAATGATGTTTGTGAGTGGATCAAGCTGCTGCTGTTGATGCTGTTGATTCGTATGAAGTGAACTGCTGATATTCTGATAACACAGATCAAAATTACCCAAAAGAATTATTTCTAAACTGCTCTACATCCCCCTTTGTCCTATTAACTTTTGTTTTCCACTACCTTTGGTAGGCAGTTGTCTGGAAAGGAGGTTAAATCATTTAAGAACCCTTGCTAAAGTAGATTTTTGAAAATTTTAAGCCTACAGGTATGTCTGTTCACAAGTGATGCATGTGTCTTACATTTCCAGTGACTACCTATGGTTCTCATGTCATTCAAATGGGCTTTGGTCCACCTTCATTTTAAAGTTCTCCAAGAAAAGAAAAAAAGATGCTTTTTTTGTTTCAATAATAATTTGGCACAAAAATCACACACAATGTGTTTTGCAATATGAGCTGCCAGAAAGTAGATTCAGAGATGATTTTTCCTTATTCTTAAAGATCTAAAATGTACTGGCTTCTTGGCAAGGGCTAAAATAAAAAGGCCAGTTTCTTGTTTTAAAACATTAGCTCCTTGAAATTATTTTTCATACATACATACATACAATGCATCTTGAACAGATTCACCTCCCATCCGATTCCCCTAGGATTCTCTATCATATCTGCCTCCCAATTTTATTTCCTCCTTTTATAATTATTTATTTACTTATTCTAACCAATTGAGTTCGGTTAACGTTGCTTATATGCACATTTCTGTGGGGCCATCAATTTGATCATAAGGAACCTCCAAACGGCTAATAAAAAAATGACTCTCTGTTAGCCACCACCAATTGTCAATGGCTCCTCAGTTGGCGCTGGTCACTTGGAATCCTCTACCCACTATCTGTTGGAATTTATAAGCATATTAATATTATGCAGACCTTGTGTAGGTAACCACAGCTGCTATGTGATCACATATGCAAAGGAGACATTATATCCAGACAACAACATTTCACAGCACTCCTCCCCTATTCTCGGGCTCCTACATTCTACCCTGATTCTTGTCTGGTAGGGTATTGATGTAGATGATACATGGAAGACTGAAAACTCAGAATTATTTATTCTTAAGACAATGATCAGCAGTGTTTCTCTGTATGAGACGTTACTCACTTTAGTAAGAAGATTTTCTGGACAAAGTCAGGAATGCACAAATACATGGATATAAACATAAGTTGTAGCAGGCATCTCAACAACATTACTATTTAGAAAAATGGTATCAATGAGTTCTCCCCTAGATCCTATGACTAGCCATGGGATGGGACCATGTTTTCAGTATGAGACACGCATTTCTTACTGTGGGACAGTTCCTACATTCAACCAAGACAGCATCGGGAATGCTCGCAGTCTTGCTTCTACTGCAACAGTGAACACATGTTGCCTGGCAGGTCAGTAATTGTCACATGCAGTGTCTAGTACGGGATAAGACCATTGATGTCTTTTCTCTCTCAGTGGCCAGAGTGGCAGCTTCCAGCAGGAAGAGTTTCCCAACCAATTCACTATTGACTTCTTCGTGTTAACCTGTGGCATTTTAGGTGCCCCTGGGACCTCCTTGGCCAATAACTTGCAGGGGGAAATTTTGGTAAGGGCATATTCCAACTTCTCCTCTCAGACTTACTGTGGGCTTTATTTTGGGTATCATCTCATGCTGTAGGCACCCATTTTCCTTCCTTTTCCTCCTTTCTCCCTTTCTCCTTCTCTCCTTGTTTTGCTTTGTTGTTTGTTTTGTTTTGTTTGTTGTTCTTTGCCATCCACTCTGGTGGTCTCGGCTCTCTACAATCCTGCAGGCATTTTAGAAACTGCAAGAATGGAAAGTTATCAGAGATAACCTCTTAACCGCAGTTACTCATAACTGTGCTTAAGGTGCTAAAGAAATATTTATTGAACCATCACTATCATCCTCACATTCAGGCTAAATATGCTTATTTTTCCTTTTCAAGGAAAAGTGGTATCTTTGTAATTGGGCAGAGCTATGATATTTGGCATATTAGTCATCTGCTTCCATGGGTAGGAAGCAACAGACTTGTTTTGTAGAACAAAAGAGAGAAAGTTGCTCTCAAAGTTGTGGTACATATAGATCGTCAGTTGGGAAAGAAACGTTCTGGTTTCTTTCTGACATCCTTACAGCTTTACTGCTAGGAACCCAGGCAGAAGAGACTAGGGCACCCAAGTACTGTTGTGTTAATATAAGAATCTTATTTGGACAACCTGTTGTCTTTAAAGAAATGTATGTTTTTACAAATTTTCCTTTTAATAAAGAGAGGAGAATTCCACAAATGGAGAAAGAAACAAAGAACAAAGGAAAAAAAGATATTCAAGAAAAGGAAGAAGAAAAGGAAGGAAGAGAAAGAAAGAAAGAGGAGAGAAGAAAAGAGAAGAGAGGATGAAGAAAGGAGAAAGGGAGGGAGAGAGGGAGAGAGGGAAGATGGGAGGGAAGGAGGGAGGACAAGGGAGGGAGAATATATTTTTCTGGGTTTAAGGTTGAAGAAAGAACGCGAGTGGCTTTAACTTGTGTACCCATGGCTCCACCTGCTGGAAGGAAATTTATGATTTTCAGTCACACGCACCTCACAACACAGCAATGCAGATGCAGGCTCAGGAACGCCCTGAAGTTACATTCTTCCGAACAGAGTTAGCTCACTGTGCTCTAAATGAGAGAATGAACTACCAAGTTTGAGATGTGAGAATCTGTAAATTTGTTGGTTTTTATTAGTAATAGCTACATTAAAACACTTCGTATTGTTGACAAGTGGTCATTTCTTTTATTGATTAAGACAACATACACTAGAGACCATATAAATATACATTTTATTATTCAATTGGAATCTATTACCACAAACATTTATAACAATATGATATCTTTATAGATTATAGATTGTATGGAGGCATTTTATTAGTTAATCATCTAAATATGCATTGCCATCTACTCACAAAGATAGATGTCAAATTCAAGACAAAATCATTTTCCTATTTTAAATATTAAATCATTTCTCAGGATAAAGTATCATTTTGTTATTTGGCTGAAGAATTTATGATTCAAAATCCAGCATGCCAAGCATGGAGTAGTAGGATCATGAAGTCTACGCCATTTAGGCTACAATGAGAGACCCTGTCAGAAACAGGTGAGGAGAGGAATGACAGATGGGAGAGAGAAGGAGAAAGGAGGACATGGAGAGGAGAGGAGAGGAGGGGAGAGGGGGGAGAGGAGAGGAGAGGAGTGAAGGGGAGAGGAGGGGAGAGGTGGGGAGAGGAGAGGTGAGGAGAGGAGAGGAGAGGAGAGGAGAGGAGAGGAGAGAGGAGGAGAGGAGGGGAGAGAGGAGAGAGGAGGAGAGGAGGGGAGAGGTGGGGAGAGGAGAGGAGAGGAGAGGAGAGGGGAGAGGAGGAGAGGAGGGGAGAGAGGAGAGAGGAGGAGAGGAGGGGAGAGGTGGGGAGAGGAGAGGAGAGGAGAGGAGAGGGGGGAGAGGAGAGGAGAGGAGTGAAGGGGAGAGGAGGGGAGAGGTGGGGAGAGGAGAGGTGAGGAGAGGAGAGGAGAGAGGAGGAGAGGAGGGGAGAGAGGAGAGAGGAGGAGAGGAGGGGAGAGGTGGGGAGAGGAGAGGAGAGGAGAGGGGAGAGGAGGGGAGAGGAGGAGAGGAGAGGGAGGGGAGAGGTGGGGAGAGGAGAGGTGAGGAGAGGAGAGGAGAGGAGAGGAGAAGTTTTTTACTATGAGAGGATGACTGAAATGTCTTCCTCGTGTTTCCAGCTCTGAAAAGTAGAATTACACAGTAGGACTCCTGTGTACCATCTCCTCCAGTGTGTTTCCATGATTTAATATTAGTATCATAATTATTATAATATATTTCACTTAAACCTCTTCATTATCCTCTTGCTATTTACATTTGATAACCAATGAGTTCATATCTAGAGTAGAAATATGCTAGACCGATATGCTACACATTGACACCTTTATTTTTGCTCTTCTACACTTTTAATGGAACAAGGAATACAACTTACATACCAATTCTCTAGAAAAAATATATGCCAATTCCAAGAATACCCAAGTAATGACCATGGTGAAACCCAAATTATTATTTGGGAGCGAACAAATTCTATTGAATACTTGTTGATCAGTGAATAAATAAACCAACAGAGAGAGTGATTTTGAAAAGTTCAAATACAGTGTAATGTTCCTAGAAATGAGCATCTGTCAATGCAGCATAAGCCATACTTTGAAAACAGAGTGGAATCCAGAACTGAGTGAACACAGTATGCATGCGACCAGATGTAAGCTGGGCCTTCATCACTGAACTTGAAACATGCAAAGCAGGAAGTGATGGATCTGGGATAGCCTGCCTGTGCCATTGCTCAAGCACTGTGTGGTGTGACTCTGGTTTACATGCACAGTTGTGCATGGAAATCAATGCTGCAGCAGCACACATCTAGTCCAGCAGATTATTACATAGGATACCTTTTATCTCAAAAGGTTTCTTGTATTTAGCAACCCACATACACCTCTCTTTAAACCTAGAATTTATTGGGATAGGAAATCAACTTCACAGATAAGACGGCACATGTTTGCAGCTTCTGTTGCACCAGGTATTAGAGAGAATGAAAACACAAGAAAAAAACATTGCACTGAAAACAGTGCAACTAGCCAAGGACTATACTTTGGTAGGTAAAAACTAGTGTTTTAAATTAGCATAATTTGCTGAAAATCACAGCAGCTTAGGGGACACAGCAGCAGATAATGATCAACTTTCTCAACACCCAACTCCACGGCTAAGGCAGGCTTGCCAAGGTTGTGGTCATGGTACCCCGTAAGTCATAAAAAATGTCACCCGACTGATGCTAGAATAGATAGGGTGCAACTGAAGAAAAAAATGCTCATCCATGGGGACACATGGGGACAGAACACATTCCTTGAATGAAAATGCATAAGTACAGAAATTAAAAACAAGGTAAAAGAACCCCATAAACATCCATAACCAAAGAGAGCAAAAATAATTGCAATTAATGCTTTGCTGAGCATGCTTGGAGACAATTAAACCATAGACTTTAAAGCAAGAAATACCAGGACTTGAAAAAATCTATTTTGTTTTCTGTTTGTTTGATTTTTCATTTCCGAACTTCACAACATAGGCAAGTAAGTAAGCTTTCTAATCCTATGTCCTAATATATTAAATAGATTGGCAGTGTAATTTATGTAAAGTAAATTAATTAAAGCATACTAATAATTTAGGACATACTTGGCAAGGATTTGTGCTCATTAAATAGATCTTGGATTTTTCTCAGTGTTTTTTTTTTTGCTTGTTTATTTACATATTAGAGAATCTAATAGTTTACAGTATAGAAGTGAACAAATTAAGCAAGAACATGATACTTACATTATAGTGTGGTTTGGGAAGATAGTCAGTACATAATAATGGTAAGGAATGACTTTGGCCTGAAATACATGCAGACACAGAATAGAAATCCATGGAGCATTCTAATGTGGGCAAAATAACCAGGCGCAGTTCCAGTAAGGGTGTAAAAGTAATTAGAGTCTTGAAAGACACAGAGAAAGAGAAAGCTAAGTTATAGGAAGACATTGTAAGTATGTAAATGTGCCCAAACTAAGAAAACAGTTGGCACCCTCACCAGCAGATATGTGGTTATTGAATGTGTAAGGAGCTTGGGGTCAGTAGTTTTGGCATGGGCAGTAGGAAGAATCCAGATTCAGGCTTTGATTCAGTGATTCGTGCTCTGGTTCAGCACATTCCAATTTTATGGTAACATCAGTCGGAAATATTTAGAGAGGAAATGGCAAGTATAGCTTATTTTTCAAAGAGTGGCTGATTTATTTAATCTCTAACAAATTTAGGCACAGCCTCCGGGTGAGGGATAGGGCCACACACTCAAAAATATTAAGCCAGAATTGCTCCTGTCTAAGGGAAATACGGGGACAAAGAGTGAAATAGAGACTGAAAAAAGACCATCCAGAGACTGCCCCACTTGGGAGACCATCCCATACCCAACTATGCAAGAAGTATTTGCTGACAGGAGCCTGATATAGCTGTCTCCTGAGAGGCTCTACCGGAGTCTGACAAGTACAGATATGGATGTGTAAAGCCAAACATCAGACTGAGCATGGGTACCCCAATGGAGGAGTTAAGGGGAAAGACTGAAGGAGCTGAAGGGGCTTGCAACAAGTAAGAACTACAACAATACCAACCAACTAAACACCCCAGAGCTCCCAAGGACTAAATCACCAACCAAAGAGTACACATGGAAGGACCCATGGTTCTAGCTACATTTGTAGCGGAGGATGGCCATATCTATGGGAAAGGGTGCTCTTGCTCCTGTGAAGGCTTGATGCCCTAACATAGGCAAATGCTAGGGTGGTGAGTTGGGGGTGGGTAGGTGCATGAAGGAGCACCCTCATAAAAGCAGGGGGATTGGATGGAGGGTTTGTGGAGGGGAAATCAGGAAAGGAAATAAAATATGGGATGTTTGGAGTAAGACGGTGTGGTAGAAATGGAGCCAGATGGCCTTGAAGATCGAGGCTTATAAGTTGACTGCTAACCGAAAGATTAAAAGGAGGGAAGAGGCTAGGCTTGGAAGCTGTGGTGATGGGCACACTTCCCACTGTGACAGGAAAACACACCAGCTGGTTTGGGGGTATCAGAGCTACTAACTTTGATTTCAACCTAATAATCTGGAGGTACAGGTGGTTTCTGATTTTTAAGGCTCTAACTTATGGTTTAACTTAATGTATTCTGGTTTTATAGTGGTCCATATTCAGTAGGAGTTTACATTTTGGTGGTTTCTTTCCCTTAGGCAAGCTACACATTCTATGCCACTGTCTTGAGAGGCTGAGAATTCTCAGCTGAGGAATATCGAATGGCTGAGAAGCACCTAAAGAAATGCTCAATATCCTTAGTCATCAGGGAAATGCAAGTCAAAACAATACTAAGATTTCACCTCACACCAGTCAGAATGGCTAAAATAAGAACTCAGGTGACAACAGATGCTGGCAAGGATGTGGAGAAAGAGGAGCACTCCTCCATTGTTGGTGGGATTGCAGACTGGTACAACCATTCTGGAAATCAGTCTGGAGATTTCTTAGAAAATTGGACATTGTACTACCTGAGGAGCCAGCTATACCTCTTGTGGGCTTTTACCCAAAAGATGCTCCAACATACAACAAAGACACATGCTCCATTATGTCTACAGAACCTTTATTTATAATAGCCAGAGGCTGGAAAGAACCCAGACATCCTTCAACAGAGGAATGGATACAGAAAATGTGGTACATCTACACAATGGAGTACTACTCAGCTATCAAAAACAATGATACCATGAAATTCTTAGGCAAATGGTTGGAACTAGAAAATATCATCCTGAGTGAGGTAACCCAATCACAAAAGAACATATATAGTATGCATTTACTGATAAGTGGATATTAGCCCAAATGCTCAGAATACCCAAGATACAATTCACAGACCACAGGAAGCTCAAGAAGAAAAAAGACCAAAGTGCGGATGTTTCAGCCCTTCTTAGAAGGGGGAACAAAATACTCACAGGAAGTACATGGTGGGAGGGACTTGAGAAGAAGAGAGGAGGGGAGGAGAAAAGAGGGACAGGATCAGGTGTGGCAGGAGACAGGATGATATACAGAAGATCAGGAATTTGAACAGAGGTGTGTAGCAGTAGGTGATGGGGAACTGGGGGTCGTCACCATCAAGTCCCATATGCCAGGAAAGCAAGAGACTCCCAGGACCCAAGGAGAATGAGATTAGCTGAAATGACCACAAAGGGAAGGGAGAACCTGTAGAGACCATAGCCAGAGGTTAGGCAAGGCCTCTGGTTGGGGGATGTGGCCACCCACTCATCTCCAAATTTTTAACCCAGGATTGCTCTTATCTAAAGGAAATAAGGGACAAAGTGTGGAGCAGAGACTGAAGGAAAGGCCATCCAGAGACTGCCCCACCTCGGGGAACCATCCCATATGCAGCCACCAAACCCAGACACTATTGCTGATGCCAAGAAGTGCTTGCTGACAGGAGCCTGTTACAGCTGTCTCCTGAGAGGCTTTGCCAGAACCTTAGGAATACTGATGTGCATACTTGCAGCTAACCATTGGACTGAGCATGGGGACACCAATAGATGAGTTAGGTTAAGGACTGAGGAGCTGAGGGGACTTGCAACCCCATAGGAAGAACAACAATATCAACCACCTAGAGCCCCAAGAGCTACCAGGGACTAAACCACTAACCAAAAGTACACATGGAGGGACCCATGGCATCAAAGGCAGGAGAGGCCCTTAGTCCTGTGAAGTCTTGAGAATGCCATGGGGGTGATGTGGGAGTAGCAGGGTAGAGCAACATCCTCATAGAAGCAGGAGGAGGGGAAGGGAATAAAGGGTTTGTGGAGAGGAAACTGGGAAACAGGATAGCATTTGATCTGTAAATAAATAAAATATATACATTTATGTTTTAGAAAGGAAAAAAAGAAAAAAGTAAAAGTAAAAGTAAAAAAAAGTAAAAGTCAGATAGCTCCTTAGTCAAAATGTTTCTGGGTAAGATGGTGAATTTGATGACACTCTGTGTGATCTGTTGAAAAAAGAAACAAAATAATAAACAATACACTCTATTCCCATTAGGAAAAAAAATCTGATTAAAAGAAAAGAAATAGGTTGAGGTCAAGCTTTCATCTACATTTAGAAGGACATCATCAGTGCCCAGTTGTACCATGCTGCTCAGTGGTGCCTATCGGGATGGTGTTCGCCTATCTTAGATAACAAGGAAACAGAAATAGTCAGTCTGAGACGTGAGTAGGAGCTGGATGTACTGTGGTAGAGTGATAGCAGTAGCAGCACAGGCTGAGGAGACAGAGGCAGAATTCCAGCACAGAAGTCTAGGGTTGAGAGTCTTCATGTCCTGGGTGAGCAACCCGAGTAGGTACCTCCCACTGGAGGGTTTGTGGTACACTGGAGGGGACAGCCACACTAGAATGGGAGGATTCTGCTGCTGGTAGCTGAGCAGGTTCTCAGTGTGATGGGAACATCAAGTGGTGAAGGTAAACAAGGGGAGGTGTGCCTTCCACACTCACTCACACCATTGGTCAGAGCAAGCCTGCAAATGTTAGAAGGAACTGGAAGTCTCATGCTGGGACACTCCCAGCAAGCAACTTGTTTGAACTGCTGAGTCCAGCAGTGACATTTTAGCTATCAGACTGATACAAAACACAGCCAGGGGAAAGATAAGGCATTCATTCCAACTAGGAGGAATGGCTGAGTTCATAATATCTTTCATTACTATGACTCTGAATTTATTAATGTTTATATTTGTATTTATTTTAGTACTTTGTATGTTTTTCTCATGTCTTGGCTGAATGGGTTTACCAGAACATTCTTTCTCTGCACCTACTCTGTCGTATTTTCCACATGACTCTCACCTACCTAAAACACATTCTTCTGATTCCAACTTCATCCTCTATTCCCCTTTTCATTTCTTCTGCATGCTATGACTTAATTATTAATACCTTAACATCTAAAACCCTACGGACTTCATGCCCCACCTCCCCAACTGTTACCCTAGTGAGCTATCCCTAAGCCATGCTAGGAACATGGGGAAGCACATGGTTTTATGGAGATTAGCTCTGGCTCTACTGTCACTCAATTTGATCATCGCTGCCATTGGCCTTCCTATTAAGTAGTGATGGGGAACATGAGTTAATGTGAAATCAAATAGGCAAGATATATGAAAGGGGGAAATAGAAGCTGTAAAAAACATCCACTCCCATAGATATATAAAACCCAACAAAAACTATTAGAAAAGCCATACAACAGGGGTTGGGGATTTAGCTCAGTGGTAGAGTGCTTGCCTAGCAAGCGCAAGGCCCTGGGTTCGGTCCCCAGCTCCGGGAAAAAAAAAAAAAAAGAAAAGAAAAGAAAGAAAAAAAAAATAGCCATACAACACCTCAAGTAAAGCTTAGAAGACACCAAAGATAGGAGGTAACTTAAATCCTAGGGAAAACAAGTCAGTCCCACTTCTAAACAGATCAGTGAATACAAAGAAACATAAACAAAGACAAGAAGTAAGGAAGTCAGTTCAGGAAAGTTTGAAAAGTTGAAGAAAGGGTCAGCAGTTTGGAAACTCGAAACCACAGAGGGCCAATTCCACAACGAAATGGAAACCCCAATAAATATCCAAACAGCAAATAGTAAAAAGTAAACGAAACAATAAGAAAATGTACCAAGACCCACACTAAGAGTCCATGGGGTAGACTAAGAAGCTCAGAAAAATTCTAAAGCCATAGACAACTTATTTGTTGAAATTGTGTCAGAAAAATCTTCAAACCTAGAGGCAGAAGTAGGCATACAAACAAGAGGCTTCTTAAACCTTTTACAAGATGTGAAAAACACGAAGCAAGTAAAACAATAGCAAAAGACTTATGGGGACATTCAAACTGACCTCACAGGAATGCTCAAGAATAATGTCAAACCTCTCATCAGCAACTCTAAATCCCAGGGAAGCCTGGAGTGATACATTTCAATCATAAAAGTAAATGACTGCCAACCAATATTCTATACCCAGCAAAGCTGTCTTTTAAAATGGTGACTAACTTAAGGACTAACTAAACAAGTTTGAATTAAAACAATCCACAAACAAGCCAATGTTGCAGAAAATCACTAAAGGAATGTTATACACAGAGGAAGAAGAAAATCTCATTTATTGAGACCACGGGAGACCATAGAATTAAGACATGAGTAGATGAACAAAGAAAAACTTAGACATAATCATCATATCCCATATAGGAAGCCAGAAAACTTTCAAAACTCACAGACAAGAGAGCAAATAAGCATAGCTTTAACCGTAGAAATTACCAAAAAGTTACATGATTTAGCAAATTCCTTCAATCATTACCTTAAAATCAGTTACCTATACTCATCATTTAAATCACAAAACACAAGGACAGGCTGATTGGATAAAAAGAAAATCCAACTATTTGTTGCCTCCAAA
Source organism: Rattus norvegicus (assembly GCF_021556685.1). Classification (NCBI taxonomy): domain Eukaryota; kingdom Metazoa; phylum Chordata; class Mammalia; order Rodentia; family Muridae; genus Rattus; species Rattus norvegicus. The sequence goes on from NC_141544.1 coordinate 88,264,451, forward strand.
AACCCACATCTCATTGGCAAAGACACCAACAGACTGAGAATCAAAGAATGGATATCAACTTGGAAAGAAAAAGAAATAAGAACAAGCTGGGATCCATTCCAGTTTTCTTTCTCTAGTTGTGATAGAACATTCTGACAGGAAGCAACTTGGATTAGGAAAAAAAAAAGGATTTATTTAGCTTACACTTCTTTTTTTTTTTCTCCATCTTTATTAAATTGGGTATTTTTTATTTACATTTCAATTGTTATTACCTTTCCTGGTTTCCAGGCCAACATCCCCCTAGCCCCTTCCCCTCCCCTTCTATATGGGTGTTCCCCTCTGCATCCTCCCCCCATTACTGCCCTCCCCCCAACAATCACATTCACTGGGGGTTCAGTCTTGGCAGGACCCAGGGTTTCCCCTTACACTGGTGCTCTTACTAGGCTATTCATTGCTACCTATGAGGTCAGAGTACAGGCTCAGTCCATGTATAGTCTTTGGGTAGTGGCTTAGTCCCTGGAAGCTCTGGTTGGTTGGCATTGTTCTTCATATGGGGGCTTGCGGTTAAGAGCACTGACTGCTCTTCCAGAGGTCCTGAGTTCAATTCCTAGCTACCCCTTGGTGGCTCACAACCATTTGTAATGGGATCCGATGCCCTCTTCTGGTGTGTCTGAAGACAACTAGTGTGCTCACACACCTAAAATAGCTTATACTTCTAAATCATACTCTATGTGGGGAGCAAGAACTGAAGGCAGAAAAAAAGTAAGTACCATACCATGGAGGAACACTTCTTGTAGGCTCACTCATAGACTCATGCTTTGGTAGTCTCGGCCAGGACCACTTAACCAGGAATAAGTACAGCCCACAGTGGGTATCAATTAACAGTTAGTACAATCCAACATAGATCAAACTGATAGAACAACTTCCCAAGTAAGGCTCTTTTCCCTGGTCATTCCAGGCTGTTGTTTTATTAGTTAATGCTAAACAGAACCAATAGCAATTCTGATATCTTATAAAGTAAACCCCAAACTAAAATAGGAAAAAAATAAGACTACTACATAGTAGTAAATAACGATTCATTCCGAAGATTTAAGAACTTTGATATTGTATACATCAGATGTGGAGGCCTCTAGATTCATAAAATAAATATTAAAAATGTGTAAAGGTTGTATATGATCTTCACATAATAGTGGGTGACTTGAGCATCCACTCTTATCTTTAGATCATCTTCCACTCCCCCCCCAAAAAAATCAACAAATGAATTTCAGAGTTAAAATATGGCACAGATTGACTGGACTTAACATACACCAAAGGCAACCTAAAACCTGTTATATCTAATAAGCATAAAATCAACATACAAAATCGGAAAGTTTTCTCTATGTCATTCACTTGCTGAAAAAGAAATTAGAAGAAACATAACATTCAAAATCCTAATAATCTTAATGGTGGAGGTGAAAGGTCTCATAAACTTTATAATGCCGAAAACTTTTGGGCTTCTATACATCCATGCACATATAAGTGCATGTATCCACACATACATGATTGCCCAGACATAGACAGTACACATATGCAGAAAAAAAAAAGAAAAAAGGAAAGGGAAGAAAAGAGCTCTCATTAGGAACTAATTTCTCTGGACTGTTTTTTGTTTTTTTATGTTTTCCAAAACTGCAAAGAAACACATTTGTGACTTAAGGCGACGTCTAATCCAGGGTCTAACAGAACCAACAGAAGTTCACACAATACAAGCAAAACATGTCAGACCCAGGGTCTTATTTCATGGTAAATGAGTTGGTCAGTGAGCACCGAGCCTAGGTATCCATCAATCTTTCCATAAATTGCCCCACAAGGAAGCATCGAGCCTGGCAGAATGATGGAATGCCCTATTAAGTGTCCATCTAGAACACTGGTTGTGGACTCACATCCTTCCGGATTAAAGCACTTTCTCCAGGGATGTTGTATATATTCTCCGGACCCAAAGATCAATGTGCAGAGTCATATTCCCAGGATGTAAACGGCATAGACCTAGAAAACAAAATAAAAATAAAAAGAAGCCTGTTTTAATCCACATTCTATGATGGCTACAGTCACCCAATGACAAGATTTGTGCTTTCACAACCCAATGTGGGACTCTGCTAAGTCTTAGCTGTTTGTGTGCAAAAACTGCTTCAACCATTGAAAGTTTGACTAGATGTGAAGGCATGCCTCTCATTCTAGCTTAGGCTGCTTGGGCTGGTCTAACAGAACACCCAAGATGGGGTAATTTAGACAGAAATTAATGTTAGTTTTGTGGTTCTAGGGCTGAAGATTCGAAGACACAGGCACTGCGGTTTGACGTGGGGAGGGCCGACTTGCTGCACACCACACAGTAGAAGGCAGAGTGAGGTAACTGTTGAACATTGCTATGCATAATGTAAAGGCCTCCTGCTAAGAGCAGATGAGCTCTTGCCCCCTTCACTACCCAAAGACCTTGCTTATTAATACAGTCACATTGACAGCCTCATATTTGGAAAGGGAGAAAAATATATGTGGAATTCTTACGATATGTCTGTTATTCAGTAAACAATACACTGTTTTCCTCAGGCAAGGATGGCACTCAAGAGGGTTGTGATACTGCTGCTGGCTATTGTGAAGAAGGAGAGGGTGATTCAGAAAGTGAAGTTTTCAATGAACAGTGCAGGGCATAATTATCAAATGGATCAGGTATCCATGGTAGAAACCTAGGAGGATTTGGCATTTCTCAAGAAGAAAGGAGAGGTGGTTTTGAAGTGTCACTGAGAGACAAGAACAGACACTTGGCTTTGGCTAATCAAGGCTGCAAGAATCATATCCTGAGACAACCTGTTTGGGCCACACTGAACAGGAGTGAGATGTGGGGGTTTGGATAAGAATGCCTCCCATAGGTGCTTAGATTTGAATACTTGGTCACCAGGGAGTGGCACTGCTTTGAAAGTATTAGGAGGTGTGGCCACATTGAGAAAATTTATCACTGGGGGGGGGGGCTTTGGGAGTTTTTAACACCCAAAACAGTCTGTGTACCTCTTTCTGTGTACCTCTTATCTGCCTGTGGATCAATTCATACATAGAACTCTCAACTACGTCTCCAGTACCCTGTCTGCCCGCATGCCACCATGTTCCCTACCATGATGGCAATGGATCAAACCTTTGAAACTGTAAGCAAGCCCCAGTTAAAGGCTTTTCTCTGTAAGACTTGTCATGGGCATAGTATCTTTTTACAGTGATAGAACTCTAAGACAACAGATGAGGGGAACTTTGCTCTGATTCATTCAGAATGAGGGCTACTTAGTCAAAGTCCATTTTTACAGCATGAGCATGAAGATCGGAATGTAACTGTTCCCTCCTGAAGCTTTCTGTGTAGCGCCTTTACCCCCGGTGTAGTCTGTGAAGTGAGTATTCACTAAACCTCTCTTGAATGTAAACCAGCTCCGCAGGCTGTTTGCATACAGATGCCACCAGAGTCCACATGTGCCCAACCAATCAGAAGTATTAGCAGTGTGAGCTCCTGGTTCTCCCTGGAGTTAGATATACCATGTTTCAGAGGATGCCCAGACAGCATACACTCAGAGTTTTTCAACCCCCTTCCTGTCTCCTAGACACGGTCTCACCCCCTGTTCTGCCTGTTAACTGCTGACTCTACAGCCTTCTGAGCATGCGTGAGGATGAAAGCATATCTGATTCGAATAAAACAGGAAATGGAAAACGTGTGTGTGTGTGTGTGTGTGTGTGTGTGTGTGTGTGTGAGAGAGAGAGAGAGAGAGAGAGAGAGAGAGAGAGAGAGAGAGAGAGAGAGAGAGAGAGAGAGAGAGAGAGAGAGAGAAAGTCACATGAGCTCAAATGTCCGGTGCGAGTTCCTTGTTGCCGTTTATCATTTGTACTAAGCTGTTGGTTACTGACACTATATTTGAAAACAAAATTGAATAACATAATCTTCTACTTAAACTGTGCTTTGTTCTTTCAACTAATTCTTAATAATTTTACCACACAAAACCATTTCCCATTTATTACCTTATTAGAACACAATGTTGTCTTATGCCAATACTTCATGTCTTTAAGCCACAAAGCACTTATCTGAAATATAGCTATTGAGCAACAAATTCATTTATAACCTTGACTATATCTAAAAGATCTTCAGTGATTTAGATTGTTTCCAATTTTTCAAATTAAAATTTATTTATTGTATTATATATCTGTGATTTTTAATTTTTTAATAGTATGCTTGTGCCCTGTGGGTTTGTTTTTTTGTTTGTTTGTTTGTTTGTTTTTATATTTTAAGCTTCTCTTTGGATTTATCCCCACTAGTGTCTTAGGCTCCGTTTTGCTCTTTGTTTGGGTGTGGGCTTTTTCATTTCTTCTGATTTCTTTTGCTTCTATTTTTTTCCCCCACCGTCAATTCTTGTAGCTGCTTCCAGTACTGTTGCAGTCCTTCCATGAGCATCCTTGCCCCAGGCTGACTCTTGAGCTGTCTTTCCTAGCAATTTCAGAGTATCTGGCTTTAAATGAGGGCCGTTGAGCCATTTTAAATTGCCTGTTATGGGGGAGAAGAGCGAGGCGTGCCACTTTCTTCCTATTTTATCTGCTTTTGCCAGGTTGGTTGGGCTTTCTCTCTATTTTTACAAACTACTTTAGTCACAGTTATTTCACAATCTCATACCTGTATGCGATGCATTCTGGTGGTTCGGTCCTCACTATCCTCTCTCCTCTCTCCCGTCATTATCAATAACCCCACCTGCTGCCAGAGCTTTTCCCAGATCCATTGCTTGGGGCTTTATTGTGTGGCCCATTGAGTTTAAACAGAGTATGACCTTGGCCTCTGTGCCACATGAACTCCACCCCAGCCCCGCCTTTGGAAAAGTCTTGATCATGTATTTCTTCAAATACTGCAGCCCACTCATTTGTCTTGTTCTTCCTTTGAAAGAACTCTTAGTTGAACATTAGCATTCTGTTCTCAGTCCCGAGCTTGCTGTAGATTTCCCTCAATATTTTCGCTATTTTTGGAATGTGTTCTGGGAACTTTCTCAGCTTAGCTTTCAAGCACATTGTTTAATCCCTTTATTAAACTTTAAAAATTAAAGTACAGTTAAGAGTTTCTAAGATTGTAAACCCTGTTCTTTATTTCTACCACTCATCATTTAACATAATTCCCATCTTTGGACTATTAGAAGAAATTATTTCCTCATGCTCTTTAATATTATTAAATATTGATTTCAAATACTTTTAAAATTCTCTTTAGGTTGGATTAATATCTTAGTGTTCTTGGCTACTAGATTTTTATTTTGGTGGGTTACTGAGTTTCAGGTAAGCTTTATTTTATTTTTAATTACATATATTTATGTAATACAGTATGATGTGAAATAACTTGAAACTTTTCTACGTATGTTTTACCGTCTACTGTTCTTGAGTTGTTGATAATAGAAAGCATTGGAAGAAAATTTGCTATTGCATTATTTCAATGCTTTTTTGTATATAAAATAAAGGGTTTCTTTAAGATAATTCCTTTCTTCGGCCTAAATAGTCTTCTTTTAATTCATACCCTCTGTTTGTTCTCTCTCTCTCTCTCTCTCTCTCTCTCTCTCTCTCTCTCTCTCTCTGTGTGTGTGTGTGTGTGTGTGTGTGTGTCTGTCTGTCTGTCTGTCTGTCTAACTGACTGACTGACTGTATGGTTGGGAAAATACATCTATCAGCCATCATTGACACAAACTTCAAGCCTTAAAAGAGGAAAGCTCAGCTAAGGAATTGCCTTCATCAGATTGCCATGGGGCCATGTCTGTGAGGCATTTTCTTAATTGCTGCCTAGTATATGAGAGCCCAGCCTAGGCTATCACTAAGCAAGTAAGCTTGGGTTGTATTAAAAAAGATGTCTATCTTTGCATAATGCCACATGCCAGGCAACTCTTCCAATGGAGAGATGGTGATACCAAACTAGTTCCCAAACCTCCAACCCACAGTTTTCCCCATCCGTAAGAGGTACACGGATAAAGAGGAAACAGAAAGTGAGGGAGTGACCAACCATTGATTGCCCATCCCTAACTGGATGGCCTTGTCCAGCCTCAATAGAAGAAAGCCCCATCCTACTTGAGTCCCATACCATGAGAGAGAGCCTACCCTGACCCTATTAATGATATTCTGTTATACTTGCAGACAGGAAGTTAGCATAACAGTCATCTTAGTGACTTCACCCAGCCACTGATGAAAACAGATGCAGAGACTCACAACCAAGCATTGAAATGAGCTCAGGGAACCTTGTGGAAGACCAGGGAGAAGGACGGAAGGACTGAGAGAAGTTAAGGACACTGCAAGAAAACATACAGTTTAACTAACCTGGGACTATAGGGGCTCACAGAGACTATATCACCAACTAGAGAGTATGAATGGAATGGACATTGTCCCCATAAACATATGCACAGATATACAGTTTGGTCCATATGTGGGACTTCTAACAACAAGAGGAGGGGCTTGCTTGCCTTTGAATTCCTTCCCCTTAACTGGATGGCCTTGTCTAGCATCAAGAGAAGACAGCACAGTCCTCTAACAACTTGACATTCCAAGACGGGTTGATATCCACGGGAAGTCTCCCCTTCTCTAAGGAGAAAGAGAGAGGGGACAGAGGGAGGGGAAGGAAGAGTGAGGGACTGGGAGGAGAGGAGGAAGAAATTTTGATTGGGGAATAAAGTAAATAATTAATGAATGAATAAGAAAGGAAGCAATGCATAGCCTCAGTTTTAGTCTTAAACACATTCGAATTCTTCAGGATCATGTTAGGAGAACTATTCGAAGAGCTCATGGATGTGAAAGGGCTGCAAGTTTGAAAAAGAAGAACAGGGGGTTTGTTGTCAAATTAGGACAGAGATACTATAGAAAAGCAGATATCAGGCAGTTCTGGAGGGGCTAAAGCAGGAAAGGAGAAGAGACAGTTCAGAAACCAACACATTCATAACTGGTAGAGCATGCAACATTGGGGAGACAGCTACTCTCAGAAGTGCAGACCATCCTGAGAGCTCAGGGGAGACCACTACTTCTGCTTATATCCCTGGCCCAAGAGGAACCTGCCTAGTGCCATCTGGGCACAGGAAACTAGGAGTTGTCTGGGGCAAGACCCTTCTACTTTCTGCCTGCAACCAGAGCTGAAAGGCAGTCACCAGGAGTACTAACATACCTGAGAGCAAAGGTAAGACCAACTCTTCTGCTCCAAGTGACCCACCTGGAGCCCTCAGAACACAAAATCCAGAAGTAGTATGGGACAGGACACTTCTGATTTTGGCCTGCACCTGGAGCTCATGCTGTCAAGCCACTGTCAGAGACAGCAAGACAGTGTAAGACCACAGACAACTAAATTTCTGGAGGCAAGAGCAGGAACCTAAGCTACAGAAACCAAGACTATTTGGCATCATCAGAGCCCAGTTCTCCCACCAAAGCAAATGCTGGATATCTAAAAACAATGAAAAAGCAAGATTGGATTTAAAAATCACATCTTATGGTGATGACAGAGGACTTTAAGAAGGACTTAAATAACTCCCTTAAAGAAATACAAGACAACAGGTAAACAAGTAGAAGATATTAAGGAGAAGGCACAAAAATACCTAAAAGAACTACAGGAAAATACAACCAAACAGGTAACAGAATTGAACAAAAGCATACAGGATTTAAAAATAGAAATAGAAACAATAAAGAAATCACAAAGGGAGACAACCTTGGAGATAAAAAACCTAGGAAAGAAATCAGGAGCCATAGACACAAGCATCACCAGCAGAATGCAAGAGAGAGAAGAGAGAACCTCAGGGGCAGAACTTACCATAACAAACATTGACCCAACCATCAAAGAAAATTTAAAACACAAAAATCTCCTAACCCAAAACATCCAGGAAATCCAGGACACAAGAAGATGAAACCTAAGAATAATAGGTTTAGAAGAGAGTGAAGATTCCCAAATTAAAGGGCCAGTAAATATCTGCAACAAAAGTATAGAAGAAAACTTCCCTAACCTAAAGAAAGAGATGCCCAAAAACATACAAGAAGCCTACAGAACTCCAAATAGGTTGGAGCAGAAAAGAAATTCCTTCGGTCACATAATAGTCAAAACACCAAATGCACAAATCAAAGAAAGAATATTAAAAGCAGTAAGGGAAAAAGGTCAAGTTACATGTAAAGGAGGACCTGTCAGAATTACACCAGACTTCTCACTGGAGACTATGACAGCAGAAGATCCTGGACAGATGTCATACAGACCTTAAGAAAACAAAAATGCCAGCCCAGGCTACTAGATTCAGCAAAACTCTGAATTAACATAGATGGAGAAAGCAAGATATTCCATGACCAAAACAAATTTACACAATATCTTTCCACAAATCCAGACATAAAATACTCTACAACCTATTCCATAACACAGAAACAGAAGGAAAACTAACCAATTCCTTCTATGAAGCCACAATTACGCTTTTACCTAAACCACATAAAGACCCAGCAAAGAAAGAGAACTTAATACAAATTTCCCATTTGAATATTGGCACAAAAATACTCAATAAAAGTCTTGCAAACAAAATCCAAGAGCACATCAAAACAGTTATCCATCATGATCAAGTAGGCTTCATCCCAGGGATGCAGGATAGTTCAATATACAGAAATTCATCAACGTAATCCCCTATGCAAACAAACTCTAAGAGAAAAACCACATGATCATTTCATTAGACGCTGAGAAAGCATTTGACAAAATTCAACATGCCTTCATGTTAAAAGTTTGGAAAATCAGGAATTCAAAGCCCATACCTAAACATAGTAAAAGCAATATACAGGAAACTAGAAGCCAACATCAAATAAATGGAGAGAAACTTGAAGCAATCCCACTAAAATCAGGGACAAGACAAGGCTGCTCAGTCTCCCCCTACCTATTCAATATAGTACTCGAAGTTCTAGTCAGAGCAATCAGACAGCGAAAGGAGGTCAAATGGATACATATTGGAAAGAAATAAGTCAATATATCACTATTTGCAGATGATATTATACTCAAGTGACACAAAAAGTTTCACCAGAGAACTACTAAGCCTGATAAACAACTTCAGCAAAGTGGCTGGATATAAAATTAACTCAAACAAATCAGAAGCCTTATTCTAATCAAAGGATAAACAGGCTGAGAAAGAAATTAGGGAAATGACACCCAGGAAAATAGTCACAAATAACATAAAATACCTCAGTGTAACTCTAACCAAGCAAGTGAAAGTTCTGTGTGACAAGAACTTCAAGTCTCTGAAGAAAGAATTTGAAGAAGATCTCAAAAGATGCAAAGATCTCCCGCGCTCATAGATTGGCAGGATTAATATAGTAAAAATGGCCATTTTGCCAAAGGCAATCTACAGATTCAATGCAATCCCCATCAAAATTCCTACTCAATTCTTCATAGAGGTGGGAAGAGCAATTTGCAAATTCATCTGGAATAACAAAAATCCCAGGATATCAAAAACTATCCTCAACAATAAAAGAAATTTTGGGGGAATCACCATTCCTGACCTCAAACTGTATTACAGAACAATAGTGATAAAATTGTATGGTACTAGTACAAAGACAAGCAGGTAGATCAATGGGATAGAATTGAAGACCCAGAAATGAACCCACACACCTATGGTCACTTGATCTTTGACAAAGAAGCTAAAACCATCCAGTGGAAAAAAGCATTTTCAACAAATGGTGCTGGTTCAACTGGAGGTCAGCATGTAGAAGAATGCAAAATGATCCATTTGTATTGCCCTGCACAAAGTTAAGTCTAAGTGATTCAAGGACCTCCACATAAAACCAGATGCACTCAAACTAATAGAAGAAAAAGTGGGGAAGAGCCTCAAACACATGGGGCTTTGGGGCAAATTTCCTGAACAGAACACTAATGGCTTATGCTCTAAGACCAAGAATCGACAAATGGGACCTCATAAAATTGAAAAGCTTCCATAAGGCAAAGGACACTGTCATTTGGACAAAATGGCAACCAACAGATTAGGAAAAGATCTTTACCAATTCTACATCCGATAGAAGGCCATTATCCAAAATATACAATGAACTCAAGAAGTTAGACACCAGAGAGTCAAATAATCCTATTTAAAAAAAATGGGGTACAGAGCTAAGCAAAGAATTCTCAGCTGTGGAATATCAAATGGCTGAGAAGCACCTAAAGAAATGTTCAACATCCTTAGTCGTTAGGGAAATGCAAATCAAAACAACCCTGAGATTTCACCTCACACCGGTCAGAATGGCTAAGATCAAAACTCAAGTGACAACAGATGCTGTTGTTTGGTTTTAGAGTCCAGTCACAGAAGCATCTTGGAAGCTACCTGTTGAGCTGTTTCTAGAAAGGTTCCAAAGAAGTTGTTAAAGTGACCCCATTGCATGATCTGGGTTCTAGACTCAACACAGGGAAGGAAGAGTGAACCAAGTTCTAGGATTGATGTCTTTCTGCTTAGGGACCATGAGCACACGTGACTAAGCACCTCATGTCCAGCTGCCACAACTAGGGCTACCCACCAACATGTCCTCTAAGACATGGCCGACTGTACCACCAAGTGTAAGCCAAAGAAAACCCATCATTCCTTCTGCTTTGTTTGTTTGTCTGTCTGTCTGTTTGTTTGTTTGTTTAAATCAGGTATTTCGTCACAGTATTGAGAAAAGAAACTGGCAAAATACATTTGGCTGATGAGGAGGAGCCAAACACTGAGACAGTCTCCTTGAAGTCAGGGACCTAGAAAGCAAGGCAAGTGAACTTTGTAAAAAGAGTTTAAATGTCCTACTAGAGAAGCTGTACATATGTTTGTGGGCATATGTGAGGATTTCCTTAGATGGACCACAAATGCCTGTAAACCCTGGGTAGCTTTCCCTGAGAGCTTTGTGACCTTACCAGCTTCAGAGCAGTCGTTTTCTGTAGAACCAAACTCCCTACCAGTGACACTTTTAAAAGCAAGTGAAAATTCCCATGTTTATTTCTTAAGACTGGGTACCATTTTATTGGCTCCTTGACCATCCATGTGTCTTTGGAATCCCAGTCATTGACATTATCTATGTCCTAATAGTGTGTTTTCTTATTTGTGTGCATTTGTATTCTGAACATGAGTTCCAGTCGTTTTCATCACAGGGAAATGAAATATGTTTATATTCAAGCCTGTTGGAACTTTTCCTTTCTTCCTTCCTCCTGCCACCTTTTTTTTTCTCTGTGTAGCCTTTTCTGTCCTGGAACTAACTCTGTTTCCCAAGTGCAGGGATTAAAGGCATGTGCCGCCACCACCACCTAGCACGTCTATAGAATTTCATTTTAGTCCAACGAACAAACTGTAGGGTTGTAAAAATCTTGCATTTTCTCCTGAGTACTTTTGATTTCATTGTAAATATTTGCCTCTATAAACACAAGAAAGTCATATTGTCAATGGCTGGAGGTGAGAAGAACCTTTTTTCCCCCAAAAATTCATACTAAAATTTCACACCTCCATCCATTGAATATTTCCTCAGTTTCCCCACCAGTGTGAAGTGTTACTTATTCATTATGAATCTCTCTGTATGTGCACGCTCTGTACCTTCTTATGTTATGCTGCCAGCTTTGCACAGTTCTTTTTATTTAAAATAAATTACTGTCAGTAAAGTAGTAGTAGTAGTAGTAGTAGTAGTAATAGTAGTAGAGTAGTTGTGTGTGTGTGTGTGTGTGTGTGTGTGTGTGTGTGTGTGTGTGTGTGTGTGTGAGAGAGAGAGAGAGAGAGAGAGAGAGAGAGAGAGAGACCTTTGCCCATCCTGGATCTTCCTAACCCAAGTCTCCCAGAATTATATAGGCCTTGAGTCACTCCAAAGAAAGTCAATCTGCCTCCTTGCAGTTGGCCCTAGTGTAGTTAGTCACTGTACGGCTGTTCGTGCTCTTCATCATCACTGCTCCCCTTGCCTTCACAGATCTATCAACCAACGCTCTGCTCCCTGATGGCAGGAAGAGCCACAGGGTACAAATGGCGCTCATTGGGCAACTTTGTAGAGTCAGTTGTCGTTGTCCATGTCCGGGTGGGTCTGCATATAGTTTGCATCCCTGGGCTTGCATCATTAAGCTGCAAACACCTTTATCCATTATGCCTCACTGGTCCTATGTTTCTGATATATTTTTATTTTAAAATTTGCCAACTATCTCACACGTTCTTTTTCATTTGAACTCTGGAGAAAATTTTGTGTTGACTAACGAGATAAGGAAAATCTTCTAGAGGATTTTGCTGCCCCTGATTTGGGGACTTGGGAACAGTCTACATATTTACAATAGTGGGCCTTCTTTACAATCTTTTGCTTTGTTGTTCTGAGACATTGTAGTCCAGCCTGGCGTTGAATGCTCAGTCTTCTCATCCCAGCTTCCTCACTGCAGGAACTACAAGTGTAGGCACCTGGTTAACAGCAAGTCTGCATTTAAGCATCATGGGACATATTTTTTATTCTACTGGGAGTTTTTAGATTTGTTTATTTTGTGCATATGAATGTTCTATCTGCCTTTACACCTGCGTGCCAGAAGACAGCATCAGGTCACAGATGGTTGTGAGACGCCATGTTATCCCTGGAAGAACAACCACTGCCCCTAACCACTGAGCCTTCTCTTCAGCCCTCCTACTATCTTATTTGTAGAGTTGCATTATTTTCTTTATAAATATACTGCTTATTTCATGTTAGATCTATTCCTATTCAGTCTGTGGGTTTTACTTAGAATTTTAGGAGTGGGAATAATTTGGGGAAAAAGGTGACATATCTGAACCTACAGAGGAGGATCAAAATAAGTTTTTGATTTTCCTAGCAGTATCAGATTGCTTCCAATATATTTAAAGGATACATTACTGTTAAGTGTTTCTTTCTAATTTTTGTTTTCATCAGTTCCCCAGCTAATTTACAATGGCTAATAACAAAACAGACCACTAGATGGCAGAATAAGATACCTTTCTTGGATTTTCACAAACCTTTTTAAATAAGAAACCCATTCACAAATTCATGTTGTTTTACAGCTTACCGCACTCAAAATCTACAGACAATAGCATTGATCTTAAGATCAGTAGAAGATAGGAAAAATATATGTCTAAAACAACCATCATGAACTATTACATTTCATTAACTTTCCTCATATAAGCATACTGTTGTTTGGTCTACAGTTCTCTCCCTTACCTTATTCAAAGCTATAGAGTGGTACTTTGAATATTCTGGTTTATATTTTCCTCTATAAGGAAAGCATCTTCTCCAGATTTTTTTTTTTTTGGTTCTTTTTTTCCAGGGCTGGGGACCGAACCCGGGGCCTTGCGCTTCCTAGGTAAGCGCTCTACCACTGAGCTAAATCCCCAGCCCCTCTTCTCCAGATTCTCAAACTGTGTGTTCTACCTTAAGTGCATCTTCCTCCTTATATGTAGTAATTTTCATAACTGACTAACCAGGTCCCTCATGGCTGCCAGAGTTCTTCTCTTCTATCGAAGCAAAATGTAGAGCAACTTACCTCCAATAACATCTTTCAGCAGCGTTTCTCAAGCAGTATCTCATGTTTCTTTAGTGGACTGTTAAATAAAGTCGGTCAAGTCCAGACGTTAGCCTGTCTGTCTGTCTGTCTGTCTATAATCTATCATCTATATAATGTGATATAAAAATGTCAGAATGCAATTCTTAGAGAAAAATGAAAGTTTCTTTAGTAAATTTAGTAAATTTTATATATACATCTGTATGAGCATATAGATTGGGTTGTGATTATAAAACTTATTTCTTGTTGTGTTTTATGTCCAAAAAAGTGTATAAAAATCAGAAGAGACCTGCTATCCCCTCTCAGGCTTTGTGTTGCCTAGTGTCTTGTGGCTATCAAATCTCCACTTTGTGAACCAGTTCATGAACCACACATGTCATCTTAAGAGTCTTAGCAGTCTTTCCTGCTCTGACCTTCCCAGGGGCTGAGGCTCTGAACTGTACTGAGAGTTCCTCAGAAATCTGTGAAGCCGCCACCACTCCAGAGAGGCTAGGTTGTCTCAAGTCCTTCCACTTATCCTGGAATAGCAAGTGCTGGCCCCAAATCTCATCTCCTAGATCCCATGCCTGGTGTTCTGAAGGGATGATGGTGACATCATGCTCTGTGATGTGAGAGATTCACAGATGACTCAGTCTCACTGAAGAGTGAGCCCCCTTAACCTTAACTCACCTTCTTTGCCCCATATCAATCCATACCTTAAATTTTATTTTATCAGCTTACTCATCATTCTTTTCATTGTAGTGGAATTCTCCGGATGAGTATTTAGATATGAAGATACTGTGTTTGCATTGAGAAGTGTCTGACCTCAAATGTCACTGTTACCATGTTTCTCCTGCAGATCTTTGTGGGCATCTAATCCTCAGACTTCTTGTTTGTAAAGTGGACATTATTGTAGCGCAGTCTCATAAATCCATGGTCTACATCAAAGATGAAAACACAGCAAAGGCAATTGATTCTAGTAGTAGCAACCTTAAAGACAAAAGGCTCTGCATAACAGTCACTGCCTCTCTAATTCCAATGCTCTCTAATTATGTATTTCAGCTGCCTTATCCTTCATCCATTATTCTTGAGTATAAATAGTTGACTTTTGTGTGAAATTCTTTCTTTTTGCTTAAAATGGTGTTTCTACCACAGCTTCCTGTGGCGTGGTCTGTAAGGGGTGTTAGCTGACCATTGTTTGCTTTAAAAAATAAAGAATAGCTTAGTTAAGTCCAATTCTATCATGAATTTCATGACTCTATTGAAAAAGGGCAGACACAAAGTTTAAATTTTTGAAAACAAAAAGGGAACTTAGAACATATTTTACAATATTTGATATATTTTGAAAAACTTAAGTGCCCTGCTTCCTTTCCTGTTCTGGCAAGTAAGTAGAAAGGTGGGAAGACTTTGAATATTCTGTCCCCACTGCAGAACTGCACCTGGGTAAGTATCCTGTGTGGCTTGAACAATATTGATTGAAAACATGGGACAAAATAGAAAGATCAAGTCTAAAATTTTTCAATTAATGTTCATACCTTAGTCAAGTTGATTGACTCTGGGACTAAACTTTTGTTTAGATATATCATCTACCATGGCATAAAATATGAACTACACGAAAACAAAGAATAGGTAGGAATCATGTTCTTGGTTTGTTTCTCCAAATGGCTAATGGTCTAGCAAGATGCCAATAGAGGGCCTTGGTTAGTCCTGTCAAAAGATGCATCAGGGTTTGCTGTGCAGTTGATTGTGATTATTTTATATTTAGTACTTCATACCTTAAAGTTACTCCAGGAAGAGATTTTAGAGTATGGCGTTATGCTGCTTCATTTTATGGATGTTTAAACACAGAGAGTCATGAGATGCCCACGTTCCCATAGAAAGTTAGTAGTACTGTAGAAATAAATGCCAAATTTCCCAATTCTCAGAGTGAAATAATTCCTCATCCTCTCCCTTTCTTCCCAACTTCTTTCTTCCTCCCACTTTCTCTCTCTTGTGTTTCCTTTTCCCTCCCCCGTTATTCTTCCAGGCAGCTTTCCAAAGTTAGAGTCAAATGATCGCTGGCCAAGAGAGACCCCAGAGAGGACAGTAGGACAGCAGTCAGTGAGCATCTGTTAACGTTTTACTCTCATGTTAAACATCAACAAGAGACTTAGGATAAACTCTCTGGGGTGGCCTAAGTTCTGTTGCACACAGGCAACATGTGCTATCTGCTGTGTCTTTCCCAACTCCAGAGATTCCTAAGTAGCTAAGCAGAAAACAATACCTGGTAGACAATCACAAGGCAAAACTAGAGTCCATTAGAAATTAAGGATTTCTTCAGAGCTCTCACCCGTTTGTCCTAGGTTTTCCAGATCTCACCGTTCCTGAGTTTAAGCAGCGTTTAGCCCTTGCATTCATTGTGTACTTGAAAACTTCAGTAGCTTTTTATTTATTTGGGCTTAGTTCTGTTTTTAATTCATGCATTCTTAGTATGTTAAACGTATGAAGTTGATGAATAAAATAGATGAAGAAGACTGTAATCGTTTCTATTATTTTAAAATTTTGGTTTCCTTTTGGTAACTATATTTTAATTAAAATAAGGTTTGTTCATTTAAACAAATCTCTTTTAAATTATTTTAGAATACCTTTGGAATCGTTGTAAAAAATATTTGCTGGGCAGTGGTGGTGCATGACTTTAATCCCAAGAGGCAGAAGTTGGCAGATCTCTGTAAATTTGAGGCCAGCCATATCTTCAGAGTGAATTCCAAGACATGCAGGAGTAAACAGAGAAGTCCTACCTCAAAAAAACTAATAATAATAATGATAATGATAATAATAATAATAATTTAATAAAAATGTTTATCTCTCTTTTCAAGTTGTTAGTCTGCAGGGTTTCTTAGGCCACTCCAAAACAAAAACATATAGGTATGATAGTTCTAATGAGATGCTACCATAGTCTCCAGCATTTAAATGCTTTATTTCCAGTTGGTGGTGCTGTTTGATGAGGCCTAGAGAGTTTGAGTTTATTTGGGTGAGTTTGTTACTGAAGGCAGGCTTTGAGAGTTTAAAGACCCATGCCATTCTCAGCAGTCTCTCTGCTTCCTCCTTGTGGTTTAAGATGTGAGCTCTCAGCTCTCTGCTCCACCATCATGACTACCTGCTAGCATATCTCTTCACTGTGGGGGTGATTAACTCCTACCCATCGAGAAGTGTAAACTCAGACAAATCTTTCCTTCTTTAAATTGTCATGACCTTGCTATTTTATCACAGCAATAGAAAAGTAATTAATACACTAGGTTATGGTCCCAGTTCTTGGTTATTCTTCAGAACATAATGGTAAGACCCTATGGCTGAAGACATCACATACTTGAGCCATAGGCCATGGAGAAATGAAAGTGGTACCTACCTGGAAGACTCATCCAAGTTGTCTAGGTTTCACATGCTAAAGGATGCTATACATGTTACTGAAGGAGAAAGTCAGCAAAAGTCTTACCCAGCAATGAACCCTGCAAGCTTCAATATTGACTAAGCTGATGCAATACTGGCCTGAACATTATGGGAGTAACCAAATACTTTGTGACTGAATTTAGAAAGATTTTTGAATTTTATAGACTTTGAAATTTTAGAAAGACTGGATATGCAAAGAGGCTTAAACTTTGAAAGGGATTTTGGATGATTTAGAGATGCTGGATTTTTTTAACGTGTTCAAATTTTTGAAGACTGTGGAACTTTAAAGTTTGGAATATGTTTATATATTTAAGATTGATCTTAATATTATATCCTGGGATGATAAGAAAGGAAAGACTAGGACTTAACGGTATGGATTTGTGTGTAAGGTTGATGGGGCATCAGTTGTGTTGGCTAGTTTTATCAACATGATACAAGCTTGAGTCTTTAAAAGGGAAAGCCTCAGAATAGGACCCCCTTGGGGGGAATTAGAGGAAAGATTGAAAGAGTTGAAGGAGCTTACAATCCCATAAAACAACAAGACCAACCAACCAGAGCTTCCAGGGACTAAACCACTACTGAAAGACTATACATGGACTGACCCAGGGCTCCCTGTAGCAGAGAATAGCCTTGTTGGGACAGCAGTAGAAGGGGAAGACCTTGGTCCTGCCAAGTTGGACCTCCAGAGCAGGGGAATATGTGGGAGGGCAATAAGGGGGTTGAACAGGGGGAATACCCATATGAGGGAGAGGGAGGAAAGGGAATGGGGGCTTATGGACAGGAAACCGGGAAGGGGAACAACCTTTGAAATGTAAGTAAAGAAATATATAATAAAAACTTTTTTTTAAAAAAAGGGAGAGCCTCAGTTGGAAAACGACCTACCAGATCAGCCTATGCATAAGACCATGGTGATTCTCCTTATGGATACTAAATATTAGAAGCTACCGCTAACAATGGGCAGTGCCACTACTAAGTCATAGGTCCTATAAGAAAGCATGTTGAGGGGTTGGGGATTTAGCTCAGTGGTAGAGCGCTTGCCTAGGAAGCGCAAGGCCCTGGGTTCAGTCCCCAGCTCCGAAAAATAGAACCAAAAAAAAAGAAAAAGAAAAAGAAAGCATGTTGAAGAAGCCATAAGGAGAGAGCCAGTAAGCAGCAGTCTTCTGTGGGTTCTGCTTCAGTTCCTGGAGTTATGGACTTCCCTAGATGATGGTCTACAGCTCTATGTTGAAATAAACACTTTCTTCTCCAAGTTGCTTTTGGTCGTGTTTTCCCTTTATCCAGAAATACTAACACAATAAAATAATGAGACAAAAAAAAAGGAACCAAAAGATACAAAGGTAGGAAAAGAAGTCAACAAGAAGTCAATGTAATGTACCCCTGTTTGCAAGTAAAATGATTTTATACAAGAGGAACTAAAACGTGCAACTCAAAACTCTTAGAATGGATAAATAGATTAAGCAAAAGTGAGAGAATACAAATCCTAAAAATCAGTACTCTTCCTGTTTATCAACTACAAACATAATGAAAAATAATCAGGAACCCATTCCCACAAACATAATAATGCCAAAACATGAAAGCTTGGAATAACCTCACAGAGGAAATAGAAGAGATCTACAACAAAACCTTAAGCCACTTACAAAAAGACATTGATGATGAAAGTAGACAGAAAGGCCTCCCATGCTCATGGATCAGGTCAGCACTGTGAAAAATGCCCATTCTGCCAAAAGTAACCTATAATTCAAGTGCAATCTCAAAATAGATCTCAGCAATTTTCTTCATAGAAACATACAAAAATGTTATCATTCATATGAATGCACAAAAGTCCACATATAGCCAGATAACCTTAACGCATATAATACCACAAGAGGGGTGAGCATACTTGACTCTGAGTTATAACATAGAACTAGAGTATTAAAAACAGCACGGTACTGGCATAAGAAACTGATACATAGATAAATAGAATAGGATAGAAGCCCTACGTAGATGTTCATTCAAACACAGCTTCCTGAATTTTATGAAAGAATTGAAAGTGGGAACTAAGAAAAGGTCAGCATCTTCGACAAATGGTGTTTAGAAACCTGGACAGTGACATGTGGAAAAGTACATCTAGATTAATATCATATATCTCATTTTATGATATTAGACTCCAAGTAGGTTAAAGATCTTTGTGTAAAACCTGATACCCTGAAACTACTATATACGCTCTGTACTGTAGTTCAGATAATATGACTACCAATCAACAGAGAGTATCTTATGGAACTTATAGCTTTAGTCTAGCAAGAAAACTTGTCAACTTAGTGAAATGACAGCCCAGAGAATTCAGAGACTCTGCTAAATATCATCCAATGGAAAATTAATAGTTAGACTATATAAAGAACTCAAAAAGTAAACTTCAACCAAATAAACAACCCCATTTTAAAAGTGAACAATGTCACTAGACAGAGTTCTGAAAAGCAGAAATACAAATGAATGAATAACTCTTAAAAAGTCTTCAAAATCTTTAGCTGTCATGGAAACGCTGATATTGAAACAGCTTAAGATTCTATTTCAACCCAGCCAGTAAGGCCACTAACAATTTCAACCTAGCCAAGATAGTCCCCATCAAGGATATATATGACAACAAATGCTGGCATATATGTGGTGAAAGGAGCACATTTCTACAGAGTTGGTAGGAAATAAACTGATGTAGGAACTTTGAAAATTAATCTAATAATCCCTCTAGAAAACCAAAACCAACCTAGAAATAGAGACAAGCCACCAGACAAAGCACCCATACACCTCATAGGCCCATACTCAAAGAAATACATATGCTACTATGGACATATGTGCATGCCCATGTTCACTGCAGTTCCATTTGCAGTAACTAAGAAATATAATCAGTCTAGATCTTAAACTACTGATGAATGAATGAAGAAAATGTTCTCTGTATACTAAAAAGGAATATACCTCAACTTCACAGGAAATTAAATCATCATATGGTCAGGTAAATGAATGGATCTGAAAAATGAATAGAGAGTGAGATATCTAAGTCTCAGGAAGACAAATGGCACATTTTTTCTCAAACTTGACCATCCGAGTATCAACTCTTTAAACCAGAATGGCAATGGTAGGGATGGAATTTCCTTAAAGGATGGAAAACACTAGAGCAAGGTAAAGAGAAGGTGAGGAGAGAGACAGCTGAAGATGGAGACCCCATTGGGATGAGGGAAAGATAAGGGAAAAGAGAGGACAGGAGGGGAGTGTTAATCATAATAAAGGGAGTGTGGAAAACGCCATATGGAAAGTTATGAGCTGGTAACGCAATTTAAAAATCGTAAAAGAGTAAGGAGGCAGATACCTGACAAGGCTCAATAATTCTGCTCCTAAAAGCAAAGAGTCATTAAGCAAAGAGCCAGGGCCAGCTGTGAGATATCTCCCTAAGAGCAAAGGGACCTAGAATAAACCTAGAAGCTCTACAAGCAAATTAGCACCTTTCTCTTCCTCTTATTTGCTCACCAAGAGTGGTTGACACTATTGCTGAACCAACACACACACACACACACACACACACACACACACACACACACACCTTGAGTATAAAATAGAGAAGTCAAGTCAAAGCCAAGCTAGAAGCTTTCTCTCTGCTGACTAGCTTTTGCTATACCTGATGGTGCTAAGCGAGTTGTTAGAAGAAACAAAAACAATTAACAGTGCAGGTCATCTGTGAGTTCTGCAAACTCACCTGCCAGACAGGATTGCCCATTGGTGTGAAATGGCACAACTGTTACGGGGATAACCAGCCATTCTCTGGTTGGATTTGTGGCCTATTCCACAATTTCAAGGCTATTAATTAATAATATGGGAACAAAATTCACATTCACCTGAGCTAGGTAAAATGACTTTTCTGTTTACTAATCTTAATTCAATTTTAACCTGTAACTATGAGTAATTACCAAATAAATAGTAATGCTAAAAGACAAGAAGCCTTTAAGGAAATAAGATGAAAAACCTACTTTTCTCCAATCAGTTAAAACGTGAACTTAATCTCCAACAAGAAGGAATTACTGGTAATGAACTTGGAGATATGAACATCAACTATAAACATAGCTGTTAGATGCTTTAAAGGTTGCAACAGAAGAGATTAGACAGAAGAGGGACTTATTGCCATTTCCCAAGCAACCCATCAGGAACGAAGCCGTGGCCGAAAGAGTCACTTCTGCAGAGAAGCTGCTAGAGCTCTCCAGGAAGAAGAAATCACCTTACAACAGTCCAAGTCTAAGCAAGAGATCCTGTCAGGAGCCACTTTGCACAAAACACTAATTTATAAAACTCAAGGTGCATTTGGAGCGGTCCAAAGAGAAGCTGAGGACCGTTGGGCTGCAAAGTGTGTGTGAGCAAAGGTCAGAGCCAACCTACCTGGCAGGCAGAGCAGGACACAACCAATGATGGGCAGCTTTCTCTGTCTTCCTTTCTTCTCTTCCTGCCTTCTTTCCCTCCCTCCCTATCTCCCTCTTCCCCCGTCCCCCTTTTCCTTCCTTTCTTTTCTTTGCTTTGTTTTTGACTTTACGCTTTTGAAATAGGGTCTCTTTCTGTATGTAGCCCAGGACGGCCTGAAAAATCAACCATGCATTCCAGATTAACCTCAAAACTCATGGCAGTAACCCTACCTCCTCTTCCCAACGGCTGGGGACAGGACCCATGGTGCTGGGCTTCATGGCCATGTCTGCTGGAGCTTGGGGGTGGGAGTGGGGGTTGTGGGGGGAGGTGGGACTGTGGCTTGTACCTACCTTTCTCCTCTGAGGACAAATGTGTTGACCGCTCTTCACAACTCCCTGACTGAAAGGACTAATTTGGGTTTCACAGTTAAGTAAAGGATGGCTGGTTTCTTGGAGGATCAGCTGTGACAGCTGGGGTTGACTGAGATGCCCCAGGTCCCAGCCAGCAGAGCCTCTCAGTGTGGGGTCCTAATCTCTGGAATTTCAACCATATGTTTTGAGAAAGACCTTTTGTTTCCTTTAGAAACCGGTTCTCACTGTATCTAGAGATAAAGACTGATCTCCTGTGCCACTGGGCCCCACAGCTGGGCACAGACATGGAAATCAGAGGTTCCGCTGGTCCTAGGGGACACAAAAGGAGAGTCTGAATATGTTGCTGTTTCACAGCTTTGCTTTGTTCCAGCAGTGACTGCAGATCTGCACTGCTCCAGGAAGGACATGTGACTTCTGCGAAACGCAAATGATGTTAATAAGGAGCAAATTTAGCTCAGTTATAGTCACTGGACCCTTTTTGTGTCAAGCACCATGTTAAACATTTTAGGAACATGAGCTCATGCTTTCCTCAAAGCAATCCCTTGAGGTAAAAATTGTTTTTTCTAGTTTACAGCTTAGAAAGCTCTGGTAGCCAGACTGAGGGGCTTCTCAGGCTCCACCCATAGTCCACCTCTTGGGGAGCCAAGTTTTGCATCTGGATCTGACTAGCAGGAAAGCCAATGGTCTAAAAAAGGGGGATGTTTTTACACAAGACAGAGCACTTTATAAGGAGTCATGCAGAACCTAACTCCTCCTTACAAGTTACATGCTGTGAAGTCTGTGTTGCCAGTGTCACTTGGTTCCCATAACCCAAAGCTGATAATTCATAATAGCATTTTATACCAATATTTTTGCGGAAATCAGTTAATTAATTCATGTATATGAGAGTCATTGATGTTAGAGTCTGTGTACAAGTTGATTACTATTTGGATCTTTTTTGAAGCTCATGTTTTCACACCAAGATATGACGCCTTTCTATCAGAAGTCCGAAACAATCTTGGGAGAGGTAACGCGATCTAGGAAGGCACTTTATAAACTGCAAAGTATTGTATAAATGAGGTACTGTTTAAGCAGTCCCCTTATAATTCTAATACACTGTGAGGGATTATAGTAGCTTGGGCCAGTTCCTGTGAGACTAGTAACATGTATCACTATTTAATATTGTTTAACTTTTATTAGCTTCCTTTGACAGCTATGGCATATATTTTCCAAGTAACTTGGCACAGACTTTCTCCTAGGCAGCACTCCCCCTCAGACCCCAGTGCCATTACAGAGAGAGATGACTTCACTCTGAAGGCGGCGGCAGCGGCATGCTCTTGGAATGACCTGCCGAAGCCAGAGCCTAGTGCATAGCCTCAGATCTGCACATGCATTAAAGCTATGAAAGCCGTTCTGTGAAGGAGACAAATACAAACACATGAGGTCACTTCTTCCAGAGGGTAACAGGATGTAGACTCTTGGAAGAAAATAGCCTAAATGTCTTCTTGGAAAATTTTCTCTCTGAGCACAGAACACATTATAAAAATTTTCCACATCTCTCCTACATACAGTAGATCGAACAGTGTGCCTTTTTACTCCACTTTCTCTCTCCTCCTCGCTTCTAAAGTTGGGGTAAAGAAGGAGGAGCTGTGAACAGTTTGGGGACACGAATGATGTCTTCTCTACGGAAAGAGGAGAATAATAGAGCTTGAAAGCCTACTTCCTTGACCGGGTCAATAGTTCAGTTTGTATCCACCATCATCTGACAAGAGGGGAGTATTATAGTCAATTAAAACACACCAAAAACAGGGAGACCTGGCTCAGCTCAATAATTCTACAAATGATTGTTACATCACAATACAGCTACATCCACAAATGTCCCACACACTGACTATATGTATGAATGTGTGTATGTATGCATCTATATGCATATGATGTATGTGCATATGATGTATGTGCATATGATGTATGTGCATATGAGTATCTGCATATGATGTATGTGCATATGATGTATGTGCATATGATGTATGTGCATATGAGTATCTGCATATGATGTATGTGCATATGATGTATCTGCATGTGTATATACACTTTCTCCTGTAGCTCTGGCCTGCATTGCAGCACATAACAACTGAAGAACCCTATACTGGGAAAGAATTTTTAACTCTCAAAGCAAAATCCACGTTCCAGAAACTAATATCACAAAACACACACACACACACACACACACACACACACACACAGAGAGAGAGAGAGAGAGAGAGAGAGAGACCTTCCTTACCCTGCCCCCCCACAAAATATAATTTTTTTCTTATAGACAATATTACACTATTTCTTGTAATATTTCATTATAGTATTTGGTTATTTGGTTACTGAGCCTATATTAAATTAATCCATTAAATGTTCTCAGAGACTCAGTTGTGACAGATAGGGTTGACTTGGATTACCCAGATCTCCCCAGAAGATCTGGGAAGCCATTTATTCTCATCATGTTCTCTTGGTAATTTGTCATGGGTTTAATCTCCAGTTCTTCAAACAGCTACAAAAATATATTTAGGCGGTTCTGCTAAACGCACAGTGTTGGGAAGTCCTCTAGGATAGAGCTTAAAACGGTCTGGATCGCGTTCCCCATATTTGCCATGGTGAAAGCAGGAGCGTTGGTGGAGGAGCAAAAGGCAGAGGAAGAGCTGAGTGCAGAGGCGGAGGAGGAGCAGGAGACAACCGGTGGAAGCATCCTGCAACAGCCGCAGCAGCAGCACGAAGGTAGCCCCGGATATTGTGTACTTGAGCCATGTCCCTCTGTGAGTCCAGCCCCGGCAGCCCCAACCTGCTCAGCGCCAGGTGAGGTGGACACGCTTTGTTCCAGGCCGAGGACCTCTTTGTGAGATGCAAAAAGAGGCAGCCAGAGCCGCAGGAGAAAAGAAGGAGCTAAGTACATCAAGGGCTACATGGAAGGCTGGGTGGAGTTCCGAGACAAGTGCATAGCCAAGAGAGTGGTAGCCAGCCTACATAACACGCCCATAGGTGCCCTCAAGTTCAGTCCCTTCCGTTAGGACCGGTGGAACCTCAAGTATTTGCATCGTTTTACTTGATCTCACCTCAGTAAACACCTTGCCTTTGAGTGCCACGTATGAAGGCAACGCCTGAGAGCAGAGGCTGCCCAAACAAAGCAGGAGACTGACTGCTATCTTCAAAATGTAGAACAGCGACAACACTCCTTGCAGCTGATGGGGATGCTACTAGATCAAATAGCTCCTGGACATTTACTCAATGTCCCACTGAGCAGGAGCTGAGGGCCTGGAAAGAAGCATGGCCAGGAGGGCAGGAACGAGCTTGGCAGGGTACAGTCCAGGACGAGGCCCGATCCAACCGAGGGTTCCTTGCCAGGATCTTCTTAGCCCGTCTACCAGCAGAGCAAGAAAGAACCATAGCCTGTAAGGGACGACTGATGGAAGAAGAAATACCAGCCCTGCCCCCTTCTGATCTGCGTCCTGCAGAGTGTAACCATCTAGGCAGATGTTTGCCCTATTCCATAGACCAAGAGTCGGGTAAAGGACCTTTTTTATTGGGGTCTTTTACCCACTTTGACCAAATCCTGTAAGAGCCTGGCTGAGAACTTTATCTAGGATGAAGATCACTGTAGGGGCCTGTTGCATTTTCTTTGATATCTGATTGCTTGCCTCTATCTCAGTGGGCACCTAACAGTATCTGGCTGGAAGAGTAGCCTTCCCTTCCACTAGGGAGTAGTCCGTGGTGTTTGTTCACCATAATCGGGGGCTGAATTAACAGGAATTGGATTGGTGGTCCAACTTGAGGATTGACCACAGTAGATCTTGTTAGCAGAGGTCCAGACATAGTATAGCATGGGGAAAGAGAGTCGCTGCAGTAGCTCTCACAGTGTGAGTGACCAGATCTCCAGAGTTCATCACAATGGCACCCGTGTGAGCATAGACAGAGAGCAGCAGTACCTCCTGAAAAGCTACGCAACACAGCTAGCGTATTCAAGGTCTCAAGGTCTCTGGCATGGTCAACTTACATGAGGCCCAGTGAGCTGCCCCGGGGACTTCATAAGAACCATGCACAAATCAGTGTAGGTGTCGTGCCAGAGCTTCTCCATGTTGTCTCAGTTGGACAGGACCATGCTCGATGAGGTATTTCAGTGGCAGGATGCCCCTATGCTCTGAACATCATCAGCAACATCCCTCATGCAGGAGTCCTTTTGGCTCATGCCCACCACCACATCAGGGTGTCCCAGGGGTGGCTCACTTTAGAGGAAAAAATAGCCCAGGAGCATCACTACCTCAGAGGCTGACTTCACACGTGTCAAAGTTTCATTGCCAAGGAGTGTATTGATATAGCCATCTAGGTGCTGGTAGAAGGGTATGGATGGCCACCAAGGAGACCTGTGCAAACATGAGTGGGCACAGATTGGATCATTTTGAGCAACTTCTTAAAAATTAATATCATCTGGAAATTTTCTCATGGTCCAACCAAGAACAATATTGGGCCAAATGTCTCCATCATGAGCACATCATGTTGACAAACTGAATCATGGCCCTAACAGAAACCAGTTCACTATGATACAGTATGCAAATGGGTCTATATAATCATTAATGTCTGGGAAGCACAGAGCTATGATCACAATTCTTGAACTTTCTTGATTTCTTTACATTTTTAAAATCACTGAAAGCCCAAAGTGTTCTTTTATACGTGGGTTGCATCTGTTTTGCATATTATAAATGAATTAATTTATCCATTTTCTATTTATTTAGCAAGAATATACCATGGTGACATAGTTATACATTTTAATGTATTTATTCTATGTATGGTTTAATAACAAAACTTAGGTGCTCATAATCACCACTGAACTTAATCCTTCACACTGTCAAACATCACATCCACTCTGAAACTCTGAAAACTCTGCTCTCATAAAATAACAGAAGTAAAAAAAAAAAAAACAGGTTAAACCATTAATGTGAAAACTCTTCAACCCTCTGTGCTCAGGGAGGTGGATGGTCTTGATCTTCACAGTGCTGGAGGCAGAGCAGTGGCCTTCTCCATCCTGTCTGAGACTCCTGGGTACTGGTGGTGCCACCAGCCAGCACTGTGTTGGCCAAGGGGTATTCGCATATGATTATATCTATGAGCTACGGGTCTCTGTAGTATACTGTTATGATTTTATGTTAGACAGAAGTGGGGAATCAATATAATTTTCTACCAAAAAAGGGATAACATCAGCTCTCCCCTGAAAACATTTTTTACTTCACTGAGTAAGGAGTAGGAGGGAATTGAATCAGCTCCTGATTGGTGATGCCTGTTTCCTGCCAGCACACTCCCACATTCATACACATACATCCCAGGGGTCCTAAAGACCAGTGCCGAGAAGAATAACATTGTAAAAGTTTGCTCATCTCTCAATAGAAAACAGCTTTCTCAGCCTCGGTACTCCAGATGTTTTGGCTATAAAAATTCTTTGCTGTAGGGAGATTCCCTATGCATTATGGACCATTAAATGATTCATAAATCCCACTCACAGGATGCCAATCCTCTTCCACAGTGGGAACAAACAAACGAAAACAAACAAACAGAGTAAAACATATAAAACCATACAAGGGTCACCCCCTGTCTCCTGTACTTTGCTGAGAATCGTGTAATAGACTAAAGGGGAAATGAGTGTGGTTCCATAGCAAGACTATTTATTACTGTTGCAAGGCTCCAAATGGCATTAATGCTAAGACTGTAATGATGGATAGGATGTAGCGAAAGAGCGTGAGTGGGGAGGGGCTGTGCTGTAGTCTGTTGCCTGGTTTATGCACCTCTTGGGCTGTTATAGAGATGTGGTTCCTTTGGTTGAAACAGGAAAGAAAAGCGAACAAGGATGATTCTGTAAAGAGACAGTGAATTCAGGTTAGTGTGGATCAATTGTGAAGCATTCGAGAAGCAGCTGAACGGTAGGAACACAGTAAGCAGACGAAGTGCCACCCTAGACTATAAGCCTGCTTCTTTGTTATGCAAAACTGAAAAAGAGCCATAAAACTAACCATATCTCAAAAAAATGTAGTGACAATTTTCATTGATTCACTGTCTTCCACGTACTCCTAAAATATCAAATAATAGTGTGTGTGTGTGTGTGTGTGTGTGTGTGTGTGTGTGTGTGTTGGCACATGTGTGTAGTATTACCTACCCTTTTAGTACTGAACACTAGTCTAAGAAAAGTGGAGTAAGTGTCCAAATAATATATTACCATCATAATTATTTTTTTTAAGACAGGCATATTGGCTTAGCAGATAAATGTGTTTGCCATCCAAGTCTGACAACCTGACTTTGATCTGATGCTAGGAATCCACAGTAGGACAGGACCAGCTCCTGAATGTTGTCATCTGCCTTCTTCAAGGGGCCGGAAAACTCAGAAACACAGCTATCTGTAATAAACAAACACACACAAAAACCTCCAAATAACAAAATTTGGGCTGATGCCAGAGTTCTCTCTTCCTCTCCTCTACTTCTCCTTTCAATAATTCATTTTATACAACTGACTGTCATATACCAAAAACTGTATACACACACACACACACACACGTACACGCACACGCACACACATGCCATGAAGCTCTAAAGCACCAAATCCATCAAATTTAACTGGAGATAGGAAATACAGTGTGTCCCCGGCTATGACACAAATTGATGTTCCCCAGGATCCAAGGCAAGATCATGCATTCCAGCTCTGTTCATTTGTATGATGTAGCTTTTGAGCTTTGGTTTTAGTGATAAACAAGAATTAGAGAATGAAGAGAGGAAGGGATGCTGTAGGCTGAGAGCTAACTGCGTGTTAGAATGGTACCCCGCTGTCCTGCTGGGTTAAATACCGCAAGCCAAAGCAGCTTGAGGAAGAAGAGGTTCCTTTGGCTTATGCATCCAATCCATCATCAGCCAAGGCAGAAACCTGGAGACAGGAAATACAGCAGAAGCTGAGGAGGAGTGCCACTTCCTGTCTGGCTTTACATGGCTTGCTCAGTTTGGCTTTCCTATGCACCCAAGGACCACCTACCCATGGAAACACTACCTACAGTGTTCTGGGTCCTTCCACATCAATCATCAATTAGGAAAATTGATGCCCATCAGCTTGTCTACATGCCAATCTGATGTAACTATTTTCTCAGTTGAGGTTTCCTTTCCCAAGATGATCCTAGGTAAGGTAAAGTTGAGAAATAAAACAATATGAAAACCCATCATGAACAATAACAACAACAAAAACAAAACAGAAACTAACCAACACAATTCCTCTTCTTAACTATGGTGGGGTTTTTTGGGGGGGTTGGTTTTTGGGGTGTTTTGTTTTGTTTTGTTTGGTTTGGTTTGGTTTGGTTTTTGTTTTTTTTTTGGTTTTGTTTTACTTTTCAGATGTTCTATCCCAATAATATTCAAATCCATTTTTAATATATAAGTTTGTGAAATCAAATAACATGCGATAATGTTTATCAGATGTGATTTCTCTGAATTTCAGGTTTCACTTGAGAAGGCAATAAAGCACAGTGAAATTTTAAGCATATACTTAAGTCCCTGATCTTTCCAACCAATGTAGCATTTCTCCCATGACTTTCTTTTTTTAAATGCATTTTTATTTACACTTTAAATGTTATTCCATTTCCCAGTTCCCCCTCCAAAAGCCCGCTATCCCACCCCCCTGCTTCTATGGGGTTGCTCCTTAACCCACCTACCCCTCCCTCCCACTTCCCTGCACTGACATTCCCCTACACTGGGGCATCGGCCTTGACAGCACCAAGGGCTTCTACTCCCATTGCTGCCCAACAAGGCCATCCTCTGGTACATATGCAGATGGAGCCATGTGTCTGTCCATGTGTTCTTTTAGGGGCCTGGCTAGCTCAGTCTGTGGAGCATGAGACTCTTAATCTCAGGGTCGTGGGCTTGAGCCCCACATTGGACGCTTCCATGACTTTCTGTTTAGACGTCATTTATGAGGTGGGAATAGGTTACAATAAAGAATGGGCAGAAGCTTGTGTGAATTCCATTTCTCATTACTAACCATGTACTATCCTACCAAGGCAAAGTTTCAGCAGGTGTAAAGATCAAAAAGTGTGAACACACAGGGCATGTTTGAAAGGAATCTAATAATGAACATTAGCCGCACCATTGGAAACTGGGGGAGAAATGAGCTAATGAGAAGGTGAGCTGCATGCTCTGGGGTTTTCTATATCACAAGAGGGAGTTTGCACTTAATTTATCAACTCAACAGGCAGTCCATCTTATTGTATATTTGATACTTTATACCAAAGTCATATATCTGTTGAATTCAATAGCATCTGGCAGCACTGGTGCACTCTTTATAAACACAAACATTTTATATGCTGCCATATTTACATCCACCTCATAGGTCGATGGCATGCTACTGGTATTTCCAAGTACACACAGTTTTAAGTTGGGTACTAGAAATCTGTCTAGCACATGCAACATTTGAAAGGCATGAAAAAGAAGAGTGAACATTAGACTCCACATAGAAATGTCTTAAGACTATGAAACGTGAAGTGCAATTTTTCCGATAGTTTGTGTATGCCTGGGGAAGAGGAAGAGTGGTCACCAGAAAGATGATGGAGGGAGAAAAAGACAATGAAGTAATGTTAATATCGATCTTGAAAATGTAACTGTGAATCAAAAATCTCCAGAGAGAGACCTTCCAGATGCTTGACATATTAGACAATCATCTGATACCTCTTAAGAAAAAGATAGTTGCCAGAAGGGGCCATGGAAAATCTGGGCATTAGTTCCCAGGAGACCAAAGGGGTCCCTAATGTCTTCAAAATTCCAGGATGTGGAAACAAAAGGACACAATTCCTAAGTCCAGCATAGAGTTTAGCCAAAATTTTCAGGTCATTTCATCTCATTATCATTCAGTTTCATTTTCTGAGAACAGAATTAAAGTAGACTTATTCTTATAGTTGCTAAGGGAAATAAATAATATTGTTTCTTAATACATGCTAATGTATAGCACAAGACAAATGCATAAATGCATATTAAATATGCATAATTTATAAAATGTATATTAAGATCAGAGAATCCAAATAAAATATTATTGAAGGTGGGGTTTTTTTGTTTCTTATTTAAGGGATATTTTATTCCAAAGCCTTGGCTAGTTTGAACCTTGGTATGTAGCCAAGGCTAGCCTTGAACTCTTGATCTTTCTGCTTTACTTCCCAAGGCTATAAAACCAGGCTCCTACATTAGTTTACCTTTTGTAACAGGAGCTACTGCGTGGCACTTTGAACTTCTGGTTATATCATGTTGGACTCTTAGACTCCAAGCTACCTAATTTTTGTCTTAAAATTTCTAGTTTCTCTTGATAAAAATGTTTAAAATTCCATGTGATAAATATAAATTCTCAAAAATTAGACGATAATAAAAGAGAAGCATGAATTTATGACTTCATAAAAACCATTGCCCAACTTTAGCTTTCACAAAAAGCATGATGTGGAATTTGGAACTGTAATGCAAACAGTGTTTTTAGATACCAAAAATAAAATTTAAAAACTCCAAAAATAGGAATAGACATAAATGTCTATTTTTATGTTTATTTTTTATGTTTAGGTATTCAAACATAAATAAACTAATACCCAGACATATCCTGAGTGAAAAAGAATGCCGGGGGCATTATACCTGACCTCAAAATTTACATAAAAGTGACCAAAAAGCTGTGTCAACACATCCACCTAGCCAGAGCCACAAACTCTTCCATATGCACTCAGCATTGTAGCTGTAATAGTGTGCGTTAATTTTCAACTGAACAGAATCTGAAATCAGGAGACAGGTCCTGGTGCATGTGCGAGGGACTGTTTAACCTCTAAAAATGCCTGTGAGGGATTATGTTGATTAGATTCATTCAAGTAGAAAATCCACACAAAGGAGACAGTACAATTCCCAGGGCTTGGGTCCCTGGTTGTATAAAAACGAGAAAGTAAGCTAGGCAGTAGCATTAATTGCTCTCTTTTTGCTGATTACAGATATGACTGTGGTTAACTGTTTCAAGCCTCTGCTGCCTTAAATTTCTACGCGTCATAGGCTGCATTCCAAACTGTGAGCCTAAATAGACTTTCTTTTTTAAGTCACTTTCACCAAAGTGTTTTGTTGCAACAACAGGAAAATGAACAAAGATGTAGGGGTAACTATTCTCCACTACAGCATCAAGTATATGCATTGAAAAAACAAAAAGTTCTTATATGAATGGTACCTAGAACAATGAGTGTATATTTGCAGAATAAAAAAATATTGACACATAATAGTTACAATAACAAGGATATGCATCAACTCAGATATATAAATTTTATAAAATTTATAATTTTTCTTCTTTATCAGCTATTTAAAAATAGTTATTGTTTGTTGTCACGATTATTTTATGTGCTACATAAAATGAGAAAGTATATATAGCATCTCCGAAAAGGTAAGAGACTCAATATCAAAACTCAAAATTATAAATCTACTGAGAGGAAATGTAGGTGAAATACTTGAAGGGCACTGTCTGGGCAAAGATATATAGATGTCAGGTAGATATGTAGATAGATAGATAGATAGATAGATAGATAGATAGATAGATAGATAGATAGATGGATAGATAGATAGAAAAATAGATGGATAGATAGATAGATAGATAGATAGATAGATAGATAGATAGATAGATAGACAGACAGACAGACAGACAGATGGACAGACAGACAGACAGGTAGATGTCAGGACACCCAAATAAAAATAAACAGGTCATGCAGGACTACATTTATATGTACAGCAATAGAAACAAAAAAAGTTAAAACAAAACCCTACAGAAGCAGAAATCCAATAAAGAAAACCACTTTCTGAATATATAAAGGGCTCAAGCAACTAAACATTGAAACTAAATCATACAAAACCCTGTGGTGAAACAAAATAAAACAAAAGAAAGAAACCAGCATGGTTCACGGAAAACCTAAGGGATGGGCAAAAGCCTGAGCCCATTAGTACATATTTCTCAAAAATAAAAGAGTCAGCTAGCCAGAAAGTTTATGAAAAAAGAAGGCTCAAAGAAAGTAGTTATCACAGAAATACACATTTCAAGCACAGCAATTTAAGGTCATTTAGAATAGCTACTAGAAATAAAGGGAAAACTAAGAATTTCTAGTAAGTGTAAGCAAAGAGGAGCTGTTATTCAGATTGTGGAGAACAGGGCAAATTTTCCTTTTAAAAGTTAGAAATACAACTACGTGTGACCCGATGCTTCCACTTTGAATATCTACACGGAGACACCAAAGACAGTGGGATTTTTTTTCCAGCCTTTAATGTGAATTGAGTTGCTATCATTTGTAGCAAGACAAGTAAGTTTGGGTGGTGCAATCCTAAGGGAGAGAAGTAGCCACTGAAGATAGATCACACATCTAGAGGAAGTAGGAGAGTATCAGAACCTGGAAACGATGTGGCCAAGGAATCCATGAAAAGATGCTATGCTGTTTAACACCACAAGGTGAAGGTAGATAGGAAGAATAACTTCTAATGTTCTATAGCACAGTAGTATAGTTATAACTAAGAAGAGAGACATAGCTCCACATAGCTCATAAAGGATGCTAAATGGTCCCGATCTAAAGAGATCCATCTGAGGTGACGGATATGCTTGATACATGGATCAAATGATATGAAGGCTTTCTGGATCTGGCCAGGTAGTCAGTTCTGTTCTTTGTCCTCCTGTCATTTTCTGAACAAATTAGTAGCAACGTCAGACTTTCTAAGGTTTTCAATAACACATGCCAGTCCATGGCCAAACTGTGCATTCTCTCACTTCTAGCTAACTGCCAAACCCACAGGAAGCACTAAGAGCATCTTTATACATAAATGTTTAGTGATACCAGCCAGGAAAGCAGAACATCTACCCCGTCTCCTATAGACGTACAACGAAGTCACTAAAGTAGGAAAGACCAACTGGCCTGTTCAAGGGTCTTCAGCCTAATGATCAGAACGAATTATCTGAGCCTCACTGTGCAATTCTTTCCCTCCCATGCATCTTCAAATTAAGACGGATGCTGTACCATTTAATCAGAGTAGTTATAGACCATAAGTATATCAAAGCTTGGACATGCAGTAGGATTGCACGAAGTTTTCTGTGTCTCTAACCTCAGAGAACGGTTCTGTGTGGTTGACATACGGCTTGCTTTCCATCTTCGTAAGAGGATATGGTCTCACAGGGACAACCACTTTACCAAAGTTAGGACTTGTGTCATCAATGAAGTTCCACACTGGTGAGAAGTTTCCTAGGAGTTTTGAGTTTTGCAGCTCTCTGCTATATATTCATGGTCAAGTTCACACTCTTTTTAAAAAAAAAAGTGTTTTAAATTAAATTTCACAGGAATTTCTCATATTTCACTGAAAATGTAAAACAACAAAATGGTTTTAGAAAAACTCGAGTGTGGAGTCATGGGTGTCCAGTGTTTTACCTTAACTAACTTGATGGTGGGACCAAGGCTGATCTCATTCTACGGCCTCACCCACTATCCGGAATGTAAACCTATTTCTCTTTGGATACTAGGGCAAGTTTACACAGAACTATCACGGGACACTCAGGGCTGGCTTGTCCACTCACCATACCCTTGAAGAGCAATCGACACTGGCTTCTAAGGATACTCCCCAGGTTGGGCTATCATAGTCCTTTGAACCAATACCTCAGCTTCAACTTCACCCCACACTGCAGCCTCCCAGTTCACGATCTCTGCAACCTATACTCAGTTTCGTTCCAAAGCTTTACTCTGGGTAGCACCCTTGCCTCATTTACCTCAGCTAACATCTGACATCATCGGAAGACAACAGATTTTGATTCAGATTCCACCTCTCTATCTTCCCCTTCCTCAGTGGCTCCAATCTTATCTCACTCCAAGTATCACACATGCTGGAGCCTTGACTAATGTTTCCAAACAGAAGTGAAATTGATGGTTTCATTGTGTTAAAGCCCTTCCCTTCTTCTTTGGCTGACTAATGTGTCCTGAAAACAATCTAATCTCTTTCTTTAGGACACAGTTCAAACACCCGAAGGTAGCTTAGTAGTAGCCTTTCAAAAATCTTGACCTTGGGCTGGAGAGATGGCCCAGTGGTTAAGAGCAATGACTGCTCTTCCAGAGGTCCTGAGTTCAAATCCCAGCAACCACATGGTGACTCACAACCATCCGTAATGGGATCTGATGCCCTCTTCTGGTGTGTCTGAAGACAGCTACAGTGTACTGTCTTCTACTTATTTATGTCTTTTTATTTATAATAAATAAATCAATCCTAAAAATATATCATGACCTTGTGCCCAATGTCTGCCATTTTCCTTCTTCCAAGTTTGTACTCCATGTTTCATGCAGGCAAATCCATTCCCGCCAATGACAGAACTCTTGCTGCCCCTTCATATTCCCACCTTAGGTCTAAGCCCGTGGAAGTGCAGTACGTAGAACTTGGCTGTTTACACTATTTCCAGACCAGGTCTTTTTGCACATTTACCTTGGTGAACTGTCCTCTGCCAACACAGCAATGCCTCCAGGAAGCCTCCCGAAGCCCTGAAAATGTAGGTTAGAGTCTGTTTGGCTTGCCAACAGCTACTGTTTACTCCTGACGGTGCAAACAGCAATGGTAGGAAACTGAATGTGCATCCTGTGGCTTCCCCACGACACCGTTAAGATTTGACTGGGAAGACTGTGCTTAAGAATAGTTAGTGCCCCACAGTAGTTAACAATAGTATCCCACAAGGCAGAGCCACGATAAACACTCGTTAAAAGACCCAAGTATCTAAATAGTGATAAAGTATCTTAACTAGTGATACCATGATGTTATTGTGAACTAGAGAGCATTGTCTTTCAGGATACACTTACACATTCATAGCCTTGCCCATACTACAGCGTAGAGAACCGAATCATTGTTTGCAGGATCAACAAGTGTTGGGTTATGGTGCTTGTCACTGGGGGTGGAGTAATGATTACAAATGAAGCTGTGATAAGCAGGGCGACTTTAATCCTTGGCATTTCCCTCAAGTTTGTCTCCACACTGGTTTGGTTTTATGATTTTATCAAGTAGTGGAGCACCCAGCCCGAATGTCTTGGCATTGATTAGACAACCACATTTTTATTAGCTATTGATTAGATAACCACATTTTTATTAAATGCACAATGAGTCACTCTCTCCTCAGAGTTTATAAAGTAGCGTCTAGTAATGGTTTGGACACGCAGCTTTAGCATGTGTAAGAATTCCGAAGAAGCCAGATCTCCCTCTTGCCTCCATCCTCAAAGGTACCCTGGAGCTTTAAGAATCTGCCTATCTAATGAGTTTTGTTGCATAGACAATTAACCTGCTTTTATGCCCTGGGGATTTGCTGTGCGCTGTACTGAGATTTCCAACAGTGAAGGAAGGTCTGTGCAACCTGTGTCCAGCTGCTTCTTCTCACCACTCACCAGGTCCTGGCTCCCACAGAAGAGCTAAGGAATAGGAGCAGTCACCTTTGCTCTGAGAGTCCCATACTGCTGCTGCTGACTTGGGCTATAATATGGATGCTAGCAGTCGAGACGAACAATTGGACTCCTCTGGTGCAAAGCTGCCAGTGCTACTTCACTGCCGGAAAGGGGAAGGATACAGACACCTCTCTGGAAGGCTGAAACAGTTTTTAATTTAAAATTTTTCTCATGCAATATATTTTAACCATCTTTTTCTCCTCCCTAACTCTTCCCAGATGTTCCCCACCCCCCTGCCCTCCAACTTCATCGTCATAGTCTCTCTCATGCTCTCACTCAATACAAACAAAACAATGTGAGCAAAACAAGGCAAACAAAAACAGTAAGACTAAACAATGCCAAGATAAAACAAACAAAAAGAAAAAAAATAGAGTTCATTTTGGGTTGGGCAATAACTCTAACTGCCTTGGACTGTGATTGACTGATATACCCAGTAAGATGCTGTTTTAAATATTTATTTATTTTATGTATGTATGTACACTGCCACTGTTTTCAGACACACCAGAAAAGGACATCAGATCTCATTACAGATGGTTGTGAGCTGCCATGTGGTTGCTGGGAATTGAACTCAGGACCTCTGAAAGAGCAGTCAGTGCTTTAAACACTGAGCCCTCTCCCCACTCCACTAAGACTTTTATGGTGATACAAATGGTCTCAGAATGGAGACCAGGGGAGTGGTCAAGATGTGATTGTGGTCACTCCAGCAAGATATAATTAACAGCATATGGTGGGAAGGGCAGTGAACTTATGATTTTAACTCAAATATCCAGTCCTCCTCCGGTACAGTTGGACAGTGCTTGGGGGCATTCTGACTTCTTGGGAAGGTATGTGAGACTCTTTGACTTCCCATGGGTAGGCTACTTCTTGGATGTTTCTCTTTGTGTTGAAACAAAGAGAGGAATCAAGTCAGCTTCATTTGCTGTGATGTGTTTGTTCCTAGCACATAATAAAGTTCCTGGCACTTAATAGGTGTTAAGTAAATATACATTGCTTGCCTGCCAATCTGGAAAAGGCTATAGGATTCATATAAAATTACCTCTTCTTTATGTGTGCATAAACACAGAATTTGGGGCCAAGGGAAGAAAGAGAGAAACTGTACATCTGCCTGGCTGTAAGATTCGAATCAGACCCCACATGTCTGGACTTGCAGCCAGTTCTTTTTGATATCACACCAGCGTCTGTTGTCAGGCTTCCATTTTGGGGATCTGGATAATGAGGTACTTCTGTGTGACCTCATTGTTTCTATTTGTCTGCCACAGGCTGTGGTCTGCCAGACAGCTCATTTCAGTTATCTTCTTGCAGCCAGTGGCGTTGCTAACTAGAACAGTCAAGTGTGTTTTCTCTGGCCTGTGTCCTACTTCAAGTGGTTCGTTTTTGCCTAATTTGTACTTCACTACATGTGCATCACCACTGAATTCCACGTAGAGAGGGATTGCCTGACTAATAGTAACTGTTGAGCAAAGATAAGTGCCCCCTGCTCCAGCCCCTACTGAAAAATATATCACATAGAAAATACACCAAGGTCTCCTGGCCAAGCTTTGTGATGTCCCTGTTTACTGTACGTGTTCTTGGCTGTGGCTCAGGTGAACTTTGTCAGATTGTGAATTATCAATCTGTCAGTATATGTGTTCTGAGTAAATTAAAGGGGAATAGAGTGGGCATACCAGGACTGGTAATGGGAAGTTAGCAAGGCACTTCTGATCACATCTGTGTCTCTACAAGACACCTTGCTTCTCTGCTTGGGAATGTGTGTTATGGTGATGTGGAGTGTCTTGTTTCTAGCCAAGGGAGAGCACCTGGTTATAAATCCCAAGGTCCTACATGTGGGTCACTATACACAGGGTGGTCTAGTTACTATGTCCTTCCCATAGGCAAGCACTTTGAACATGTGGGCCCTAGATGGTGGTGATTTTGGGGGAGTTCTGGGAACCTTTAGAGATGAGTTATAGTTGGAGAAAGTAGGTCAATGAGGGTCCGTCATCAAAATTGTCTTGTCACTGGTGCTGTGTGTCCCTCTCTACTTCTCCGTCTATGAAGAGGCAAAGCTAAGCCTCAGCCACGCATTCCTACCATAACCAAACATATTCTTCACAACAGATAGAGCTAAGTGAACGTGGGTGTCACCTTCTAAAGCTGAGCCAAAGGAAACCCTTCTGCTTTATTGTGGTTTTTATTGTCAGTCATCTAGCCACAGTGCAAAAAAGCTAAGTAATAGAACGTACAGACTCAAAAGTTACTGACTTAATGACTGAGTCAATTTCTCCAAATATAAAAGGAAACAATACTTAATATCATTTAGTTAGAAAACACGCACGGTACCGCTTAGGAATTCTGAGACCGGTCATAGTTCTTTCTTTCATCAGTAAAGAAGTAACGAAAACAGGGACTTTGGCGCTGTTCCAGCCAACAAGTCCTAGGGAAGCTTTCACTTAGCAGTTGTGTGTTGGTTTAAAAAGCCATGGCTTCTATGACTGCCATTCCCTTTATCTAGGGATTGGCCCCTTGGAACTCTGTTTTCTTCATTACGAAGGGGAAGTCTTGTCAACATTTCATAACAGTTCTATAACACTCATACAATATACATCCTTCACATACTTTTGGTAAATGAAGTTTTCAAAGGTAGAAATACAAGCATTTAACCTGCTGGACATATTCTAATGAAACATGTTGACTTTTACCTTTGCAGTGTGGTTATAAAACTTGACAGAACTGTTTGGGTGGGCACTGATGCCTCTCTTTCTCTCTTGTCTCTCTGTCTCTCTCTGTGTCTCTGTCTCTGCCCCCCTCCCTTTATTTCTCTCTTCCCATGTGTTCCCGGCCAGCCTCTCTTTCTCTCCTTCCTGTCCTCCTCTACCCTCCCCTTCTCTGTCCCCATGGTTCTGCTCCTGCCTGCCTGCCTCTACCCATTTTCCAGGTCCTCACTCCCCTCCTGTCCCCAAATAAACCTACCTTATCTGAGGTCTGTCACATGATGTGATTTCTCAGGGGGACACTTGGACATAGACCCACCAGGCACCTTTTTACCCTGGTCTCCAGATCATTATATTTCATATATACAACCTATGGAACCTATAAGTTTATAATAATGATCTCTGCAGTTTTTCTGTGCATGCCTGTCAACTTTCTGCCTTCTTGTCCTATGCCACATGAATCCTGAAAGCCTTGCCTTCAGTTTGGAAACAAAAAGCCTTTCTCACTTTTCTGCATTTCTTTTCTCTTCCTTTCTTCTCCTTCAGGGACGTACTTTACATGCAAGCTCATCTCTCTGGCATGCCCCTGCTGTCAAGCCAGATGTTTTTCATCGCAGATATTATTTTCATCCTTAGAATATCAATTTGAGTCATTTAAAATGTCTGCTATGTCTTTAACTTAATACGATCAGTGTTGACTTTAGCCTTTGAACATTTCAAATGCATTTATCATAACCATGGAAATTCTTTGTTTCATGAATTTAAAGTACATATCAGTTCAGGGTTTGAGTTGGTAATCTGCTTTTCCATTTATTAGAGATTGCACATTCCTGTTGGTTTTCATTCAAGATAAATTTTTGTTGAATGCCAGACATTTGTAAAATTTACATTGTTAGATTTGTAGAGTGATGTGAATTGTGCTCCCTAGAGGTAAAACTTTAAAATAATTCTAAAAGTCAACAGTTCAAGGTGATCCTAGGGGGTGCCACTAACCAAAATACCAAGATGATCAAGCCTTTTAGATGGGAAGTTTGGAAAGTGCTAGAAAGACATAGGAAAGAACTTCTGAGCATACACACAGAGAACATGGAGGAAATACCACATAAAAAGAGAGGCTTGAAGCAATATACTTGTAAGCCAGCAAGCACCTGAGGTGCTGAAGCAAGGCCACAAGCCCCTTTCCTCATGGGGCAAGATCATAAACAACCCCCATCCTCTGAGAGAGCATGGAGTTTGGTCTTCTGGTACCCAAAAGTGGAACGAAATCAAATTCTCTTATTTGAATCCACCAAGTTTGGGGATTTGGAGTGTTTGCATTCTCGTTAATACCAGAGCTTTGCCTTAGGGTGCAGTTAAGTTACTCAGAACCAGTGTGAGCCTTGGAGCTTTGCTGCTAAACTTGTCTTTGAGGTAGAGGAATAGCATTTGCTCTGGGATTGATTTTACTCCCTTCTGCCTGCTGGAGATGAACCCTCCTCTTCAGTATGCATAGTGCCCTGTTAAGTGAGGAGCTTCCCCAGTCTGGCTCTGAGGGAAGAGGCACTTTTTCTGGCCACACATCAACTCCAAATACCAGTACTAGAAATTCTGTCTCTGGCCTCAACTGATTTTCCCTTACCCATCCTTCAGCGTGAGGAAGCCTCTGTAGATCCTGCAGCTTTTCTGTGCATGGCTGTCAACTCTGTGTCATCTGCCACATGAGTCCTGTGAACTTCTCTTTTGATTCTCTTCAGTTCTCAGTCCAGGTTTTGGTGTTAAATCCTCTTCCTGTGGAGTCTGGAAACTTTTCTTTTTCTTTTCTTTTTTCTTTATTTACATTTTAAATGTTACCCCCTTTCCTGGTTTCCCCTCTGGAAAACCCCTATCCCATTCCCCCTTCCCCTCCTTCTATAACGGTGCTTCCCCACCCACCCACCCACTCCCTCCTCCCTCCCAACTCTGGCATTCTCCTACCCTGGGGCATTGAGTCCTCACAGGATCAAGGGCCTCATAAGGCAGCAACCTAGACCAGAGTCATTTTCTACAGAGCCCTGCTTCTGTGTGCACGTTCTCTATAGAGCCTTGCTTCTGGGTTCATATTCTCGGCAGGGCCCTGCCCTAGTTGCTTGATATCAATCTTGTTGAACAGTATGGTTTCAGGTGTACACAGTTGTAGCTTTTATCTGCTTTGCCACAGGGCTCAACCGCTTGGGGAGGCAGGACACAGGAAGTTGACCACGCTTAAACCGTGCTGTCACCAGGCAGGTATTGCGCTACAGGGAGGACATTGCTCCAGGGGTGGGAAAGCGCAGTCTGAGGCATGGTATCCCGGAGACTGCAAGGACACTGGGCCTTCCGGTTCTCAGGATCTCGGACACCCAGTCACCTCTGGATGCCTTGAAAAGCTGAGAACAGAGTGGGAGCCTGCAGGCTGGATCTAGCCCAGGGCCAAGGGGAAAAGAGGAGGATTTCTGGCTGGTCCTGTGTGGGTCCTTGGCTTGACAAGGGCAGGCTGAAGGTTTGGTTGCTGGGAACGCAGGGAGAGCGGCCTTTTACAGGAGATTAGATGCCAGCTCTGTAGGCCAAGGCCTTCTCTGTGGCTTCCCATGACAAATCCGGACTAGAAGAGATAGTCTGTGGCTTTAAGGCATTTATTGTGATGACGAAAGGTGGATGAGTAAAACTGTACCTCACTTCTCAGGGTGGGTCTGAGATTAAATACCTTTTGCAGGGTGGAGTGTCTAGGAAGGAAAGTTTATTGGCTAAGCCTCCAGGTACCTCATTACAATGGAGATCTTTCTTGAGCCTACATGGCCTGTGGTAATGTCCTCTACCTGAGGAGGGGCTTGGGGTGTTGCCCTTACATGACTGATGGCCACAAATCTATAGAGGGCTGTGGCTAGTGACAGGGGCCTGGTGTCCAGGTATCAGGCAAAACACCTACTATCCCTTCATGGTCACTGGAGTTTCTAGCCTTATCTCAACCAGGAACCAGGCTGTCTTTCACAGTCCCACACATAAAGAGCAAAACGGTAAATCCTGCTTCATGAACTCCACTGACCATAAGTAGAATCAATCTCTCTATCCATCTTTCCATCTATCCATCCATCTCTTCTCTTCTCTCTCTCTCTCTCTCTCTCTCTCTCTCTCTCTCTCTCTCTCTCCCCTGTGTGTGTGTGTGTGTGTGTGTGTGTGTGTGCATGTTCATATAGTTGTTCTTGTTGAAAAGCCTGCAAAATACTGATGTCAAAGCCAGTGCCAATGTGACTCTTCTAGTATCCAGACCATAATCTTTTCATGACACCAAAAGCTTCTGATTCCAGAACTGGAGTGGAAACATACCCAATGCCACATAAGACACCTCTGAGCCATCCAGCCTTACACAATAACAACACGGTTGAAAGGGTATTAGGCTTAGGACTCAGGAGGGTTCTGGATGGATCCAGTTAACCAAAAGGGGTAACTCTGACAGTCAGTGAAATATTCATTCATGCCACAAGAGTGTTTCAACTGTGTGTTAATAATTATTATCATCATGAATGTATCAGCCACCTTGTGGAAAGCTGTACAAATCCACTTGTTATTTAGAAACTCGAAAGGAAATGTAAAGAATACACTTTTTTATTTTGGCTTGCATAATATGGTGATAGCTAAAAGGGAAAAATTCCTTTAAAACTATTTTACTGATATATGATGCTGTGAAGAATTAAAACATCCCATATATTCAGTTAATATGTGAATGGATCTAGGTTTGGGCCATGGGCTATTCCTGACATTCTAAAAATATAGAATGAGATGCTATGCATCTGTCAATGGAGGAAATGGACACCACGTAAAAGTGTTGTAATTAAAGCTAACTAAGACTTGGCAAAGTCTGAATCTAGCACCACTTCCAGGAAATGACATCATCAAACACGTGTGAATGCATCCAAGTGACACAGTAAGCGCAGGTCACCTGAGGGACTTCTGACAGAGCCAATGATATGACCAATCAGTCAATGCCATGGAAAGCCAGAAACAGTGGTACACTCCTGCGATCCCAGCACATGGGAGGCTGGCACAGGAAAACTGTCTAAGCACAGAATTTTACAATCTGGAAAACACAGAGAGGCACTGTTTAGATTGTACAATGGTTTCATTTCTTACATTTTACACACACATGCTCAGAAGCACACACGCATTCATGTGTGCGCACGCGCGCACGCACACACACACACACACACACACACACACACACACACACACACTGGTGTTAAAGATCAATAGACATTATTTTTTTCAGATGGGGCTTTTCACTGAAAATGAAGCTCACTGACAGGCTATACAGACTGGCTTATAAGCCTCAGGGGTCTGACTATCAACTTGCCTTGCCAGTGCTACAATTATAAATGTGTGGCTGCCAAGGGCTCAGATCCGGGGCTTTAAGCTTCACTGACAAGCAAATTACATTCTGAGCCATGTTCCTGGGACCTACCATGTTAGATTCCAGTGATTACTTTCATTATAGAGGGAAAACCAGGGATGTGTTTGGGAGGAAGGCCATGGAGTCCTGTCCTTCCCAGGTGGCTAGCAAAGCATGCCGGTTACAAAAGTGCACACATTCACTTCCCATGTTTTCACTTTTGCTTTTGCTTTAATTTACAGTGGGTGGGAACCATTGCCTTGGGTCTGAAGTGTGTACACACAGTGCACAACTATATGCTGATAGGAGCATGGGGCAGCTGCTTACATTACGGTAGATAGGTAGGAGAGAGAGAGTGAGAGGGAGGGGAGAGGGAAGAGGAGAGGAGAGGAGAGGAGAGGAGAGGAGAGGAGAGGAGAGGAGAGGAGAGGAGAGGAGAGGAGAGGAGAGGAGAGAAGTGAGAGAGAAGGTCTTGAGTGTTTAAGGATGTGGTTCCACTGGGTTACTTTTTCTCTCTAGGCATAGTTCCTGTCTTAGGGTTTTTACTGCAGTGAAGAGACACCATGACCACAGCAACTCTTATAAAGGAAAGCATTTAATTAGGGTTGGCTTACAGTTCAGAGGTTCAGTCCATTATCATCATGGCAGAAAGCGTGGCAGCATCCAGGCAGACGTGGTGCTGGAGAGGTAGCTGAGACTTT
Source organism: Rattus norvegicus (assembly GCF_021556685.1). Taxonomy (NCBI): domain Eukaryota; kingdom Metazoa; phylum Chordata; class Mammalia; order Rodentia; family Muridae; genus Rattus; species Rattus norvegicus. Next base: position 88,308,375 of record NC_141544.1, read on the forward strand.
CACATCTCGATCCACGGCAGCAGGAAAAGAATGAAAGACACCCAGGACTGAGTTTCTGAAACCTCAAAGCCCACATCCAGGGACATGCTTCCTCCAATAAGGCTACACCTACGCTAAAAGGCCACACCTCCTAACAGTGCCACTCCCTATGAACCGATGGGGGGTTGTTTTCCTTCAAAACACCACAGATGCCAAAGCCTACCCATTTAACTAGAAACTCATCAATTTATTAGTCCACCAAAGGAGATTAGCACCCTCATGATCCAGTTAATTCTCATAAAAACTACCAGCTGAGGAAACAGCCTTAAATTTAGGATCCTTTGAGGGAAAAATCTAGACTGTAATACATATCCAAGAATGCCCTTAATGTGCCTTTTTATTTTATTTTGCAATGTCTTATGGAATATACGCCACAGAAGGAAAACGCAGGGTACCGTGGTGCATCAGTGGAACAAAAGTTATGGGACTAACTAGCTATTATCTGATTGGATTAAAACCTACTCTGTGAAATGGAACCCAGATCCAACTAATGTGTGTCTCCATACATGTATGTTTCTTGTGCTCTTTTGGTTTTGAATTCTTTTATTTAAAAGGAATTTAGTCTTGTGTACCGGTTTTGTTTTGTTAATTTAACTTCTGATGGTGACTGCATGGGTACCTGTCCCAGGACCCTATTACACCCTGCTCAAGTTGCCAACGCCATAGGACTGCATAGGCCATGGGCCTAGGGAGGACCAAAATGCCACTGTTCTACATAACAATAAAATAATTCCCAAGGACAGTCTGTTGTACTCATAGCACAGTGTCTTGCCAAGCCACCATCAGAGAAGCTTTCTCCTGCAGTAGATGGGGACAAAGACAGAGCCCAGAACTGGACAATGTGCAGAGAATGAAAGAACTTGAAACAGTCCTAAATGAGATGACTCCATCAAAGTCCTTCCCTTAGGACTCAGGGAAGGAAAATTGAAGAAGAAAATGCAGAAAGATTGTAAGAGCCAGTGGGGTGGAAAACATGAAGGAGACAAGGCCTTCTAGAGGCCACAAAGCTAATACACATATGAATTCAAAGGACCTATAGCAGCATGCAGAGGGCCTGTACAAATCTAAGCCTGATGGGAGTCCCGGGGCTGAAAGGGAAGTAGGCACAAGCCCCCAACACTAACCTGGAAGCTTTCACCAACTGCTAACTGTTTCCAAAGGAAAAATTAATTTTCTCCAACTGTGTCTCAATGGTATACAAAACACACTCAAGGGCAGGCCGCATGTCCAGCCGTAGATGGCCGGCACAAAACAAACTCATTGGTATTTGTGGAAGTTCTTTATCTCACAATGCCTTAATTGAGCATTTGTTTGTTTGTTTTGCTTTTGTTTGTTTGTTTTGGTTTTTTTGCCTTACAAAATCTTTTGGTTATATATTAAAGTTTCATTTTTTTTTCTTGTTTGTACAGGGTTTCTGTGTATGTGAATGTGTGTTTCTGTATCTGTATGCTTCTTGTGCTTTTACTTTGACTCTTTTGGCTTTGAATTCTTTTATTTAAAAGGAACTTAGTCTTACACATTGTTTTTTGTTTTGTTTGTAATTTGATTTCTGATGGTGACTGGATGTGTAGCTGTCTCCAGGACCCCATTACACCCTTATAAATGGTTGAGGCTGTCCACTTCAATGCAGATGAATACTGGCTTGTTAACTGAAAGTCACATGCCCTCATGCTATTGCAGCAAGCCTCAGTAGGATATTGAGTCATTTAAAAGGAATTTCTCCCTCAGTGCTCTCTGGGTCAAAAGATAACAGAGGAGGGAAGGGAAGTATGCCTGCACCATGCACATGTCACTCTTGCATTGTGACAGTTTATAACGTCCTTTATACTGGGCTACGATGAGATTACTGGAGATACTAAAAGTAAATCACATCAAATATTTCACAATATCCTGATGGAAATTTTATTTCTGCTAGATCTAATGTACAAGTATCTCATTTTCAATATACCTTTTTTAAGAACTCATTTTTACTTTTTCAAAATTATCAAAAACAGGGACACATTTGAGACACACAATCAAATCCTGGCCCTTTCTTCAGAAACATAAGACAGATTGGTTCTCAAAGAGCATGAGCATGCTGGTTCTAAATCACACAATTACTTTATCATTTCTAGAAAGTTCACTAAGAGTTGAGCATCTGTTCAACTCTCACGTCTCTCTGTGGCAGGCGATTTAGAAGGGCATGGAAACATGGCCTGGGGCAAAGCTTTAGCTGAAGTTCTTTCCATTTGCTAAGTTAAGAAAGGGCATCTGAGCTCAGCGCACAGCAGCTAACTTGAACTTGTCCAGACAAAATCAAAGATGGAATGAAGAAATTGAGCAGAATGTGTGCTCTTCCCAGCTGTATTAAGAGTTAAGAATTAAATGCCTCCAAAATAATCTGTTTGTTAATTTTGTTAATGCAAACATAAGGGAAAGATACTCTTATCTAAGTAAAACAGACCAATATTTTTATTTGCTTTCATACTTGAGGAATAAAAAAATACATGTTAGATGTCCTGGAGAGGTAAAAATGAAGACAGAATTAGTCTGCCAAATTTCAGGATGCCAGGTTGATATTTTTGACCATAAGATTATTTTACATTAGTTTCCAAGTGGAATCATACATAGGTTAATATCTAATATCTTAGGGTTTTATTGCTGTGAAAAGACACCATAACTAAGGCAACTCTCATAAAAGCAAACATTTGCTTGGTGCTGGCTTACAGTTTTAGAAGTTTCGTCCATTATCACTGCTATGGTTTGTATGTGCTTGGCCCAGGCAGTGGCATTATTAGAAGGTATGGCCTTGTTGGAGTAGATGTGTCACTGTAGGCATGGGCTTAAGACCTCCACCATAGCTACCTGGAAATTGGTCTTCCACCAGCAGCCTTCAGATGAAGCCCATGCCTACAGTGACAAAGGTAGCCAGATGATAAATGAAGATTCTTAACAGATAATAGAAAAAAAAGAAAACAAAGCAAAACAAGAAACTCATTCACAACTATTTTCAGTCTAAAACAATTTTATTTTCTTTTTCTAGAAAATGGAACTTTCTGATCTTTATTTTTATTAGTCATAAGGCTATGATTGTACCATGAACTGTTAGTAAACCAGCAACTGTTGAAAACAAACAACAATGTTTTATTCTTTCATATTAAAATCTCTTGAAGCATGAAGACTAAGAGTAAACCCCGAGTGGGCCAATTTGTGAGTAATAATGACCTTTCTCACCAGTGTTTCATGATAGGCATTGGTGTGGGGTAACTAGTTATATTTCCTTGGCTCTTCAGTTTTGCTATAATAGTTCAGACAGATTCAGACATGGGGTAGAGCAGAAAGACTACTATATCACACACACACACACACACACACACACACACACACACACACACCACCATCATACTAGACCATACCACACTGCACCATACCCACAATTTAACTGCACGCTCACTCTGTTGAGCAAAATCCTTGGTTGACACATTAAATAAAACCTTCACTATGTCTTTCCTTTTCTTCCTTTCCTTCTGACTTCTCTCTGTCTCTTCCCTTCTCTCAAGTGGTTTTCTCCTTCCGTCCTTGTACTTGGCATTGTACATTATTTCTCTTTATAAAAGTCTTAAAGGGATTATCATAATTACTAAATGCTCAACTAATAATGATAATATTCATCTGTTTTATATGAAATTATCCTCTTAAAATAATTAAGTACTCATATTTGAACAAACTAAGAGACTTTTTAGTATATTTTCATGTTGGTTGGTTTTTTCATAATTTTTCTAAGTTAGAACTTAGAAAATACTAATCTCTTTATCTCAGAAGTCTCTTTTCCTCATTTTCAACTTTACTATTATGTACAGCTAAGAACTGGGATTTCTTTTATAAGTCTATAAATCTGTGTTTAAGAACTTGCTAGATCAATTATCTTGTCACTGGTTTATAGATATCCAACTTGAATATCAATCTCCTTTACACTCTGGGTAAAATCCACTGGTAGGGGAGAAAAGTAGGAAAGATGGATGTCAATAAAATGGAAGGAAACTGCCTCAAACCATCATGCAAGACTGCATTTTACTTTGTTTTAGAAGGATCTTTTTCAGGAAATTTTCCCCAGTGCCCATGCGATTGAGATTCTTCCCCACTTTTTCTTCTATTAGTTTGAGTGTATGTGGTTTTCTGTGGAGGTCCTTGATCCACTTGGATTTAAGCTTTGTACAAGATGATAAGAATGGATTGATTTGCATTCTTCTACATGCTGACCTCCAATTGAACCAACATCATTTGTTGAAAATGCTATCCTTTTCCCTTTGGATGGTTTTAGCTCCTTTGTCAAAGATCAAGTGACTGTAGGTGTTTGAGTTCATTTCTGGGTCTCCAATTCTGTTCCACTGATCTACCTGCCTGTCTCTGTACTGATACCATGCAGTTTTTAACACTACTGTTCTGTAATACTGTTTGAGGTCAGGAATGGTGATTCCCCCAGAAGTTCTTTTGTTGTTGAGGATAGTTTTTGCTATTCTGTTTTTGTTGTTGTTGTTGCTGTTGTTGTTGTTGTTATTGCAAATGAATTTGCAAATTGCTCCTCTTGGCAGAAGATGACACTGTTGGGCACTGATGGGAGGAGAAGCCCTTGGTTCTGCCAAGGTTGGACCCACCCCAGTGTAGGGGAAGGCTGAGGGGCAGGAAGAGAGGGTAGATGGGGAGTGAAACACCCTTATAGAAGAAGGGGATAGGAACTTTGTCCGGGAAACCGGGAAAAGGAATAACATTTGAAATGTAAATAAAAAAATCCAATAAAAGAAAAAAAAAGGATCTTTTTCTGAAAAATTTCTTGATATTCTTCCTACGTTTATAAAATAAATACTTTCTAAAAATTATTACAAATTCTGTGTTTTCGTGTCGTTTTGTATCCATAATGTTATTATAACATGATAAAATATTATGAGAGTAGGCATTATGCAATAAAATGGAAACTACTCAGAAAATAAAATACATTGCTCAAGGTCATAAACGATCAGACAGCACCATAGCTAAGATCAATAATTTTCCTGCTGAAAGACTACATTTCCCAGTTTCCCTTCTGTATGACTAAATTCATTCTCATTCCCACCCCAGTAAGGTGCTTCCACCCGTCATCCTTTGTGGCCTTTTGGCCATCTGCTCACATGGATAACAAGATGGCCCCTAAGTCTGCTAAGTTCAGACCAGGTCCTTCTGCTTCCACCTTGGGTTTCTCTACATCTGTTTTTGAGGATCAGTTGTCTTGAAGAGGCCAGATTAATCCCAGGCACTGGTCTGCCTCCCCCATCTCACCATGTGTCCTCAAGCTCTACTTTCTTCTCGGCTATAGTAAAACCACCTGGCCTGTGTCAGCCCCATAAAGGTTGGGATAAGACTGATGGCTAAGATAGTCTTGAGCCTGTCCCAACATCCTGCTATCTGCCACACCCTCAACTAGCCCTCAACTTACAAATTTGTGATTTCCTTCTTTATTATCCCCTGAACATGTACTCCTGGGTTTATGCTTCAAAAGGAGACTGCTGGCATCCTTCAGGGTCATTGTGTCAGCTCCTGAGAATGACCACATCCCTAAGCCATGAGAAGCATTTCACAAGGTGAATAAAGTTGCTTTTTGTTTATATCTGGCTTCAGTGGTCCTTTCCTCATTATTTGTACACACTGTGACCCCAACAATCTCTGTAGTGATTAGAAAAAGTATCTATGGAATGTTATACCCCAGGCACAAGCTTAAGTACTAGTTACATGAATCTTCACAATTTCACGTGAAGCATAAGTGTCATTCAGTCTGTCTGTCTATCTTTCTGTTTGTTTGTTTTGTCCCCCTCCCATAATGGGAAGGCCTGGGGATGTCTAACTCCTTCACTTATGAAGTCAGCTTTTCTCAGAGTAGTGTTCTTAATTGTATGTATGCTTAAAATCTGAACTTTGAGTGTGCCATTTCACAACATCCTGACTCTCAGACTTTCTATTGAGAGCTCTCCCAAACATCTGTAAGAGTTTTCTCTTTGTGTGTGATAAGCATCTTTCCTCTCGCAACTATCTATATTCTGCTATTATGCTTGAGATGACTTTTCAGTTAATATTTTCTCTTCATCTTTCTCCCTCTCTCTCCCTCTGTCTCTCTATGTCTCTGTATTTATCTCTCCCTCTCCCTTCCCCCTCCCTCTCCCCCTCCCCCCTCTCTTCTTCCCTTTAAAAATCCAGTCTCTGCCATTCCATCCTGCCCCCGCCCCCTGGAATTTATGCCATGTTTTCTTCGTTCACTTGCTGACACCCTGTTATCCCTTAGGTCCTCTGAACATTGTTTTCATTCTTTTCCTGTTCCATCCACAGTTAAATAATTCCAAATGACCTACCTTCTGGGTCACTGATTCTCTCTTTCACTCTATCACGTCTGTCCTTAAAGGTATTATTATTATTATTATTATTTTTCTCCGCTCTGTCGCGCCGCTCTTGCATCTCCAGGACTTATTGTGGTGTGTCTTTTAAGTAGTTTTTACTGAAACATCTTGACCATTTCATTGTTTCCCTCAGGCTTTGGTTTCTGTTGCATCTTGTTGAGCGTTTGAAAAGGCGGTTATTTTAAACTGCTCGCCTGGCACTCTGTAGAAAGTCTAGAAATGTCTATTGGATCTCCAGGGTGATGAGATTGCCACCAAGATTACAAGGAAGCAGGAGTGGAGTGAGATAGGCCTCCTGCGGGTTGTGTAAAAGAATGGTAGGAGGATTCCAAGATCGATGGGCACATTATGAAGGGTTTGTATTAACGTGAATCCACTGTAGCCTCTGGGTACTCAGTTGACTCCCAGAGCTTGGTTGGTCAGACAGGTGCTGGGACAAATGTCTCTCAACTCTTAGATGAGTCTCTGAGTAGAAAGTACGTTAGGAGGTTTGCAGACTAGGGTGGTTCGTGGCAGGTGCCTAGAAGCATGCCTACTTGGATGCAGAGTAGGTCTATCCACGAACTACGGCCGGGTGGGACTGTGTCCACCCTGCTGCTGGGCATGGCCTCTCAGGGAGGCAGAACTGCATTTGACTATGCTTATCCCACCACTCTGGACGAGGGAAAGTACAGTGTGAGATGTGGGAAAGCCAGAACTGGTTCAGTGTTTCCTGGACCTGGTATAAAACTGGGGTCATAGAATTTTCTGACTCTTGGACATCCAGGCACCACTGGGAGTCATGGAAGAGCCGATCATGGAGTTGGGACCTGAGGGCTGGGGACAGCCTCTAGGCCAGGGTCAGGGGAAAGGGGAGATCTGCCTTGTGTAGAAGTGATTGTCCTTAGCTTGATGGTGGTTGTGGCTGGCAGCTCAGAGAGGCCATTAAAGAGAGAATTAAGCTGCAGCTCTGTAGTTGAATGCCTTCTTGGCTCCCGGTGGCGGATCTTGATGAAAGCGACAGTCTGTGGTTGTAAACTATTTATTGACTGTTGAAGGCAGAAAATGGATGCATACCTTACTGTACCTAATTCTCAGGGTGGACCTCAGATTAAATACCTTTTGCAGGGAGGAATGTCTAGAAGGGGCCAGGAATCTAACAGGGAGCAGGAAATCACCTAAGTCTCGGGTGTGTGCCCACTGAGTCTCGGGGTCTCAACCTGCTCTACCATACCAAGGTTCCTGGCATGGTTTTACCATCCCGTGCTGCTGAATATGGCCAGGATTGTCTTAGGGATCTACAGGATTTATAGCTTAGATTGTATTGGTGCTTCTGGAAATTTAGATGAGCATGGTGTGACAAGCTCCTATGTGGCCAGGACTTCTTTTATCACAGCAAGAGTTCTTCTAGCCATGTTGTGAAGTCCCCTTACAGTGATCTTCCAGGACCTAAGTTGGTGGACCTATCAGCTGAGGCATGAGTTAACAATTGATTCTGGTGTTAGGACCAAGGCCAAGTCATTTCTGGACAATGATCAGTAAGCCTACTATGTTAGATGTGAGCCTGATTTCTTAAAATATAACTCCTCAGTCTAGGGCTACACCAGGGTTTTGATGCCTTCAATCTGGATCTCAGAAGTTTCCCAGAAAAGCACTTTCTGTATGGGTGGCTATCAATGGGAATGCTTGCTGAGAAACTCCTCTTTTGCCATCTTGCTGACATTCCTAAGAAGATCACCTTAACATCTGTCTAGCATTGTTCCCAATCCCCTTGTTCATTAGTACAAATTTTGTCTCTGTAACAATGCCACTTTTTCTTTTTCCAGCAAAGATGTTTCATGCTTGCAGCTCAGTGGATTTCCTATGTGATTGCCTGATCATAGAAATATAACATTGCGTCCTCTTCTTTTTCTACTCCCACATTTGGAATCTTTAAGTTCATTTTAGTCAAAGTTGATGGAATTTTCTTTAGCACAGTTCTTTTATGCTTTTTGTGTTTTTGTTGACACTACTGAACAACATTGCCCACCCCACAAGTCATATATACAATATTTTTCAAAGAAATGTCTATATTCCAATTTACATGTGAAATGTGTGTGGTATACCATACTCATAAACTGAGAATACTTTGTGAATTTAGAAGGTTCTTAAACTCAGAGTTATTTCAAAATGGCAAACATCAGCCCTGGTGATGCCACTTTATGTTGAATAATAGGCTGAGGATTAATCATTGGATTTAGCTTACGAATTTGTTGCTAAAGTTAGTGATTTCGTTAGTGGAGGTATGGGATGGTGCCCTGATTAGAGTATATTTAGAAGTAAACAGGAGGAAAGAGGGGACTAACATGTACAGACTACTTTGTAAAAAATACTTTATAGGAATATCTATATGAGTAGTTTTAAAGAGAAACTATTCTATCCTGTTAATGGTGATGAATGTACTTTCAAAGAAGTGAAATCTTTGAGACTAGGAACTGTGATTCACTTTTTTGATCTGGACATTAAATGGGAATAGGCAAGCACAGGAGAGAACAAGAATTTTGATATAGCTCAGCTGTACCTTCTTTATTCAAAGTAGAATGATGGAGCTGTATTCTAATTGCTTCTGCTCTTTCAGATAAATTTGAAAAGCAGTCTTATACTATCAGAGAAGAGTTGGGGATGTGGAAAAGTTTCAAAGTAAGTGTCTAAGGCCAGGTGGTGGCACTTAGAAGGCAGAGGAAGGTTGATCTCTGTGAGTTCAAGGAGAGCCTAGTTTACAGGACAGGTTACAGGATAGCCAGGGCTATACAAAGAAACCCTGTTTTAGACACACAGACACAACCTAACCAACCAACCAAACAAAGAAATAAACATGTCTAAAGAGAGGTGGAGTGTGTATTCATTTATGAGCCTTAGTTGGTTTCCTAGTATACTTGAGGAACTCCTCTTCTAAGTCTGAAGTAAGCCTATATTCTATAGTCATCTTTGGTGACTCAACTGTGAACCTATGCTTCTCATAAACTTGGATTTTCCTCAGTCACTTCAATGGAAAGACAGAGGTGCAGGGCACACTTTGTGATTCATGAGAGCTGTCTGTAGCTCTACACCTAATTAAGTGCATGAGGCAGGGAGATCCCCCCACATCCCTACACCCCCACAGCCGACACCCCCAGACCCCTATACCCTCACATTCCCACACACTCACACACCTACACCCCCACACCCCTACACTCTTACACTCCCACACCCCCACACCCCAACACCCTCACACTCCCACACCCCCACACCCCAACACCCTCACACTCCCACTTCTACTCTCTTCTTGCCTATAACAATTCATTCATAACAACTTTATTATTTCTCTTTAAAACCTGGCTGAAGTGTGAGGCTTCTGATTGGTGGAAGCAGTCTCTCCCCATGACTGTCACATTAAGGGACAGCATCACTGCTGCTCCTTGAAAGGCTTCCTTCCTCCAAATTCTCTGTGAGAACAACTGACAACCATGACAACTTTTAAAAGCAGGAGTTTTATTTATTTAGTTAGTTTTATTTTTTTCTTATCCACTTTACATCCCTCTCAAAGACACCCCTCCCCAATCCTTCCGCCACCCCTCTTTCCCTTCTTCTCCGAGCAGGTGGGACCCCTTTGTGTATCCTCCCTACCATGGCACTTCAAGTCAGTACAAGGTCAGGTGCATTCTCTCCTCCTGAAGCTAGACAAGGCAGCCCAGCTAGAAGAACATATCCTGCAGACAAGCCCTAGCTTTTGGGATAGCCTCTGCTCCAGTTGTCCAGTGCACCCGCATGAAGACCAAGCTGCACATCTGCTGCATACATGTGGGAGACCTAGGTCCAACTCATGTATGTTCTTTGTTTGGTGCTTCAGACTCTAAGAGCCTCAAGGGTCCAGGTTAGTTGAAATTTTGATCTTCCTGCAGAGTTCCTTTCCCCTTTGGAGCCTGCAATCCTTTTTCCTATTCTTCTATAAGGGTCTCTAAGCTCCATCCATTGTTTGGCTGGATGTCTGTATCTATTTGGGACAGCTGCTCGGTGGAGCCTCTCAGAGGACTACGTGTTCTTGTCTGCAAGCATAACAGAGAATCATTAATAGTGTTGGGGATTGGTGCTTGCCCATGAGATGGGTCTCTAAGTAGGGCCAGTTATTGGTTGGTCATTCCCTTAGCCTTATAAGCAGGGTTTTAAAGATGTTTTTAATTATGAGTTCAAAGCACAGAACTGAAAATTCTTGGGAAGACTGAAATTCTTTGAAAACACCTAGAGATGACCCGGTCCAAATGTTGACCTGGCACTTTGTACTTACGTTGTGCTTTGTAGAAAAGAATTGATTATTCTTTGAATTTTTTAGCAAACCTCAGGGGGACAGTATGAGTACAGCCTCCAACCTTATCACAGAAGATGAGAGAGCCTGGTGAGATTATATGTCAGAACAGAATCATGAAACACAAAAATGGTTCAAGGAGGCAGGCAGGATCACAAAGGCAATCCATTCACAGTGCTAAGAGAGCCACCAAGAGACAAGCTCTCACTTCCTCTAAGAACAGTAGTTTATCCTTGAGGATGGCTTCAGCTGAGTGTGCTTTAAGCTACCACCCTGTGTTTAATCTTCTGAAGATCAGTGACCACATTTGAGTCAGCCTTTTCTCAAAAGCTACAAATTATCCATAGAATTTTCAAGTTATATCCAGCATTTGTTTTGCTTGAATAACGGAAGCCATTTGAAGTAAATACCGAGTAATATTGTTATCATATTCTAGGCTCTGAGGCCAATATGAAGTCAACTGAGATAAATAATTTATTTTCACATAAAGTACTTAGAACTAAATAGATAAAACAATATTCTAATAATGGCATAGATAAGCTAATGTGTAAAGCAGTGCCCTCTCTATTATAAAGAGTGTAGTAGAGATGAGACTAAAATTAAAAATTCTTATTAATAATGTCACCCCAAACATTACTCAGACAAGCCCTTCAGGATCCTTGGTGTTTGGTTTATTGGAAATCCTCAATTTTCCTGTGGAGGAGCCAGTCTGTCTTAGCATTCCAGCCAAGGTATCCCACCCATTACAGAGTCATCATCCCCTTGAGGATGGACTGACAAAGGGCCTCTGTTCATAGTGTTGCTGGCTTTGCTGGACAAATAAAAGCCTCTTTCCCTAAAGAATGTTGACCATTATGTTTATTTATTCCTCATGAGTAATAAGTGGTCAGCAGAGAGTTTTTTCTGTAGGTGAGCAGGGATGATGTGCTCTATTTTTCTGGTACTTTCAACATCAACACTAGCTCTCTTTGTGAAGATTATCCTCAATGCCAGCAAGCCAGTCCTTTCACTCCTGGTCACCAGTCTGCTTTGGAAATGTCAAGGCTAAAACTTTTAGAAAGTGGCATAACAATAAATCCACAAGTATTCCTCACTGTATACTGACTAATGTGCATGGGACTTCTTGCCAGAATTCATTCTTCCAGATGAACATCTCTGAGATTTACCCTGCCTATTTTATTTTATTTTATGATTATGATTTATTTTTATTTTGTTTATGTATCTGTGTGAGGGTGTGAATGTGTGAGTGTGTGTGTGTGTGTGTGTGTGTGTGTGTGTAGACCGGCAAAGGGTGTTGGTTCTTATGAAGGAACAGCAAGCACATCACTGTCCATTCTCTATATTTTTAATAGTAGTAATATAAAAATTTCCACCCATACTTCAAACTTCTTAATGTGACATACTAGCTCCTTTACTAAAAATTTCTGGTTCAATTTTCTGTCATTTACCTCTATTATTTTTATGATCCCATCTGTAATATTGAACATTATTATTTAGAATGTCTAATTTTCTAACACTGTATTTCATTTATGCTGTTATGTTTTTTTTGCCCACCATTTCCCTACCAACAGCTAATTCTTTTCAAGTTGTTCACCTTCTATTTTTTTATAGTTTTTGTAGACTTGTTTTATTATTAAAAACTTGATTTCACATTTATAGTTCTTCCCATATCCACTTATGTTAACTCATGTTTCTGGGTGCCCGTGTGCTTCTTTCCTTTGGGCACTGTCGGGTTCTTGACCACTAACTGTGGTTGGTCTCAGTGTTCTTAACGTTCTACTGTCTTGGAAAATGAAAACCACATAACTCTGCAGGTATTGTGAAGAACACTGTGCCTTGTTCTTTCCCGTTGTTTGTTTGGCTTGTTGTTACTCTTATCTGCACATAAAATTTTGCATGGTTGGATTTAGGATCAATAGAGCCAAAAGAGCTTATATATAATTGTTTATGTTGAAAACCCTGAATTTATAAATGATTATAGGTAAAATGAGCCTTAGATTTAAAATTATACCGTGGGGTTGGAAAGATGGCTCAGTGGTTAAGAGCACTGATTGCTCTTCCAGAGGTCCTGAGTTCAAATCCCAGCAACCACATGGTGGCTCACAACCATCTGTAATGGTATCTGATGCCCTCTTCTGGTGTGCCTGAGGACAGCTACAGTGTACTCATAATAAATAAATAAATAAATAAATAAATAAATAAATAAATAAGTCTTTAAAATTATACTGTGTATCTTCAAATCCAATTTCCTCTTCAGAATCAATTATTTTCTTGGATGTGATATATATATATATATATATATATGATATATGATATATATATATACATATGATATAGAGAGAGCTTATATTTTGTACTTGTTATAAATATATCTGTATAAATGAATAAGTTATGCTAAGTTGTATGCTTTTATTGAATATTTTAATGTTATCAAGTTACCTTCCTTCTTTTAGGACTTACATTTTTGTTTATTGTTTATAACTATTAATTCTTTTAGCCTAATTTTTTTATCCTAACTGATATTCTCTAATATAAATTATATCCAATTTTGTCATTTCTCAGTCATATGGTCTATTCTTAATCCTTACAATAGACATTTTAATAAACATAACTATAAATATTTCTGGTGTATAAATAAAAGAATTTATCTAGGTGTTATGATATAGATGCTATATCGTTTTCTGATTCAGTAAAAGGCCAGGTTGCTCTACAAGAGTATTATATTAGACCATTTTTATTATTATGAAAAATATGGTCGAGACAAACTGTCGTTTGTTTTCCATTTCTGTAAGGGAGAAAAACAGACAAAAAGCAATCTGAGTGAAATAAAAGGTTTATGTGACTCACAGATTGCACGTCATCATGACAGAAACTCAAGGTAAGAGCTTAATGACAGAAAATGAAGGGGAGCGGGTGGAGGAATGCTGCTTACTGGCTTGATTTCCTGTGACTTCCTCAGCTACTTTTCATTGTAGGCCAAGTCCATCTTCCCAGAGATTGTACCAGTCACCATGGGCTGAATCCTTCTACTTAATCACTAATCAAGAAAACGTCCCTGAGACATGGCCACAGGCTGATGGGATGTAGTCAATTTCTCATCTGAGATTCTGTCTTTGCACCTGACTCTGCTTCATGTCAAGCTGAAATAATTAACCAAGCAGCACGGAATGAAAAGGAACTCATTGGACCCATAGGAGTTCACTTGGCCCAAGGCTCTAGAGGCTCAAATGAATGGCAGTGACACCAGGTTGGCCACAACCAGGGTCCTCTTGGGCACACCACATCACCGCCCATCGCATATAGAATGTCAGAGCATATCCCCCGGGGAAGTGAGCACATTGCCAGACCAGAACAGGAAGAGAAATTCAGAAAACAGATTTAGATTTTTATAACAACTCACTCTCAAGAGAACTTAGGAATCCAACTAGAGCAGCAGTTCTCAACTTTCCTAATGATGTGACAATTCAATACAGTTCCTCATGTTGTAACACCCAACCATAAAATTATTTTTGTTCCTAATTCACAATTGTTATTTTGCCTAATTGGAGTTAAGAGCAGCCTAGACAAAACATAACAAATTAAATAATGGGATCAGTGGCTAGAAATAGACACACGAGTATAGAGGATACATATTTGCACAGCTCTTATGTTAAGGCTTATGTTAAATATAAAGGCCATATGTATCTTTTATCTGGGAACTAAATGGTCAGAGGCGAGGTAGAAACCTCACATTGGGATTAAAAATATTCAACAACACTTGAGCCACATTAATCCTTTCTGAGAAAAGCTTTCTGAATCACCCACAGACATTCCATTATACTTCACCGCTCTATACACAAAGACCCAAGGATATATATCACACTGAAGACTATATAAACTATATATAAATTACAGCAAGTATTTTATAACCCTTTAGAATATGAGACATGTATAACTCTTTTGTCAATTCATGACCACTTGCTGCCCGTCTCCTTGTCTGGCTTATAGTTGGTAATTGCACGGGCTTGAGATTATTTGAGAGAGACATTCCTACAAACAACAGGATTTTGAAAACAACAGAAGTATTAATTTCTCTTACATTTGGCCTCAGCCATCTTTTAATCATGTTTGGGGGATTATCAGCATTGATATAAACTTTGTGTGTATCTTTAATTTTTTTCAAATCCTATTTTTAATGATGTTTCTTAAGTGCTTTATCCTCCATTGTAGTCTACCACCTACCAGAAGTAGCGGAGAAGAAAGGATACGGGGAAGTGGACCTCTTTTCAAAAGGTTCTTTGGAGCAACTACTGTCTGCCTTGTCTGGAAATTGGCAGTTCAGTTCACGGGTCGACAATGACAGCTCGGTATACTCACGAACGCTTTACAGATACCCCAGCAGCTCAGTTCAGTCGAGTTGGGACGGCAAACATGAATCAGCAGCAGTGGCACTACCTATGAGAGACAGCTAGACCTCAGCCCAAGCATGAGTTAGCAGAGTGTCGAGCAGAAACCTCAGGAAACGTTCTCAGCTGTGCCCCTGTCAGTGAAGTGAAGATCGGTAAAGAGAGGACACCAGTAAGCTAGTTCCATAGGCAAGCCCAGCTCAGCCTCCACAGACTCCTTTTTGTAACACCCTTCAAACATGACCTGTCCTCCATGGGTCTTGCCTCAGCCTGTGCATCTGTCCCAGCTGACATCACTCTACCGATCAGCCCGAATTGATCCAAACAGGAGGAAGCTGTAGCACACCACCAGAAGATTTTTGATCTCTCTATGGAGTCCCCCCAAAAAGGAGCTCAGGTATGCAATGTAAGGCAGACCAATACATGCTTGTCGTTAGCAAAGAATCCTTCATCATGTGTCCTTTCATGTGCTTGCTTCAGCAAAACATCCTTTCTCCTAGGTCCACTTCAGCTAAACATTCCTTCATGCGTTTGCCCCAGCAAAACACAACTGACTCTCCAAAGAACCCTTAAGTTTCCACTTCAAAGATGCTGTCACAGTTCCTGCTATTATCCACCCCACAACCCCAGTCTATGCACCCTGTGATGGTTTGTATATGCTGGGCCCAGGGAGTGGCACTATTTGTAGGTGTGGCCTTGTTGGAGTAGGTGTGGCCTTGCTGGAGTAGGTGTGGCCTTGTTGGAGTAGGTGTGGCCTTGTTGGAGTGGGCATGTCACTGTGGGCGTGGTCTTTAATGCCCTAGTCTTAGCTGCCAAGAAGCCAGTCTTCAACTAGCAGCCTTCAAATGAAGATGTAGAACTCTCAGCTCCTTCTGTACTGGCCTGCCTGAATGACACCATGTTCGCATCTTGATGATAATCGACTGAATCTGTAAACCAACCTTAATTAAATGCCTTTCTTATAAGAGTTGCCTTGGTCACAGTGTCTGTGCACAGCAGTAAAACCCTAAGGCAAACCCTAACTGGATGCTATATCTAATTGTAATATTTACCATTTCCAAGTGACCAGACTGAATCTTTGGTCTTCTCTGATAAGATATATGCAGATTCCTTGTGAAGTTCTTAAAGGGACGTCAGATACTCTTCCTGCCTCCAACAAGAACTTCCTGTGCTAATAGTCTGAATTCCTGGCAAGACCCTTGCATGCAACAACAGGTCTCTGGAACTTCTGCTTCTCTCTTCCTGATTTTCCCTACAGCTTTTTGCTTACCATAATCTGCCACTCCTGTGCCGTTCAGCTGATGCATCATCTCTTCATTTTTTTTTTTCCTTTTCAAGCCCTGGGCCATAACCCTGCTAAAAGATTCCATTCACTGCCTCCACCCACATTAGTCAGCAGCAGCAGCCCTGGCACCTGGGAAATCCACCCTACACAGGTTCAACACCAACTCATGTCCTGGCAGCTTCCACATTTTTGACTTCCAGGGTGTTTGCCCTTTAACACCTGAAGAGAATATTTGGGCGGGGCGCACATAGTATGAATCATCCCAGAGCAGACACTCCCTAGGATGAGAAATACCACTGCCAGACAAGTTCCAAATTACCTGCTTTGGCCACAGTCCCTTCAAGAAGCCAGCATAATTTTAGAAGTTACAATAGCACAACCACCATGCCACTACGGCTGCCATCACCACACATCCATGCCTGAACTAACTGCACATTGTCTAGCCTGGATTCAGACAAAGATCTTGGCTACTGGTTTGCTATTCTAGCTGACCACAAGAGTCATTAGGAAAGCTTCCTAATGTTCAAGAACCTCTCTTAGAAAAAAATGAACGCTTCAGGTATGAACGCGATGCTCTTTGTTCTCACTGAGGTGTCTACTAAGAGATAAATTGTGAACTGTGAACAGAAAACTATGCATAAAATCCCGATGACTAAGTAACTTAGGGGAACTATAGAAAAGAGCAGAAAATTCCAGAAGACTTTGTTTTATTTCAAACACCTCTCTCCTCAAATGCATCTATATGAACAACAGACGAGTGCTCAGCTCCCTGAGGCCCTGTGTGTGTGTGTGTGTGTGTGTGTGTGTGTGTGTGTGTGTGTGTGTGTGTGTTTAAAAATATGTGTTCCTGTGTGTGGGGTGAACATGTGTGTACAAGTGCATGTGGATGTGGAGGTCACAGAACAACTCTGGAGCGGTTCTTCAGGCTCCATTCATGTTTTGTGAGGAGTCTCTTGCTGACCTGGAGCTCACTAAGTAAACAAGACTGTCTGGGTAGTAAGCCCCAGGGAATCACCTGTCTCGACCTCTCCAGCACTGGATTCACACCATGGACTACTGTGCCTAGCTCGTTAAAGTGGGTTCTGCGGATAAATTCAGATCCTCGTGCTTGCAATAAAAGCATTTTACCAGCTAAGCTATCCCTCTTCAGGTTCTTGCTGTTAGTTTTTGCACAGCATACGAAGTCCTGGGCTTCACTGTGCTGTTTTCATGAGTAAATGTGCACATACTTTATTTGCTCTACCGTCTAATTGCCGTTCCGCTGTCCCTCACCCCACTTATCCCTTTGTTAGCCCAATGGGCTTGTTCTGCTTTCATAACACATGTGCTCACATTGTTATGTTCTTTTACTCCATAACCGTCATTCCCTCCCCTCTTATGTTCCCCCTTCTTCTAATTTGATGTCTTGCGGATAATATGCACATACAGTTGCCTGCCCTACATTTGTATGTAATGTGTGCACCCCCAAGGACTCACATAAATCTACATTCCACATATGAAAGAAAACAGTACATTTGTCCTTCTGAGTCTGATTTACATAACAACATAATGATTTCCAGTTCCATCCATTTCCCTACAAAGGTCATCGCCAAATCCAGATCAGGAGGGTTCAGAGTAATGTAAGGACTCTGAATAACTGGACCTGAGGCTCCTATATTTGCTATTTGTGAGCTCTTTGTATCCCTTCTTTTGAGAACTCTCTATGCAATATCTTGGCTAATTTATGGAAGAAAAAAATTCTTAAATATGATTATCAGTTTTCTTTTTCTCTTTCCTTCTAATAAGTTAGAGGATTTGAGGTTTAAGTTTTGAAGATTTTTATAGATCCTCAATATTTGTCTTTTATCTGATATAAAGTTGGTGTGACAGTTAAAACTAATTATCATCTCAATGAGACATAGGCATGTCTCTATGGGATTTGCTCTTTAAATTTTTGATAATTTCACATGTGTACAATATACATTGTACTTTGATCATTTTCCCTCAACTGTTTTATATCATGTTCCCCCCCCTCTAAACTGTTAGCCTTCTTCCAAACAAAGCCTCTCTTATGTGTGAGCATGTATGTGAATGTGTTTGTGTGTGGAGAGCAAATGTGTCTGTGAATGAATGTGTATGTGTGTGTATGAGTCTGTGTGAGTATGTAAGGGAGTATGTGTGGGAGTGTATATGAGTGTGCATGTGAGTTGAGTTTATGTATGTTTGTGTGAGTGTGTACCTGTGTGTACCTGTGTGTGAGCTTGTGTGTGTATGTGTGTATATGTGACACACTGTATTTTACTAAGGTTGCTTTCGTAAGTATACATGTTGGGTTTTTTGCTTAGGAAAAGCACCCTACCAGCAACTACATCATGCAGATTATGACTCTCCTGCCTTAGCGACCTTTAGCTGTCTGTAACTGTTGCAACTCTCAGGGAAAGGCTCATCTCCTTGAGCCACTCCCTTGTTCATCAGCTAATGACAATGTGTTCAGTGTGGTGCAGTAACCACCTTTGCTATGAGTCCATGAGCGTAAGACCCATATGATGCCCAGAAGACAACATTTCCATGAGGGATTGTTTTAATTAGAGCATGAAGAGTAATTCTAAACATTTGCAGCACCATCCCATGGGCTTGGGTCTTGGTCTCAATGAGAAGGAACTAATGAGCCAAGCACCAATCAGTACTCATTGTCCTCTGCTTCCTGGCTATGGGTAGTATGTTGCCAGTTGTCTTACATCCATGCCATCATGCCTGTCTCATTACCACAGAGTGCACCCTAGAGATGCTAGCCAAATAAACCTTGCCTTCAGTAAGTTGCTTTTGTCAGCCTTCTCCTCATGGGAATTAGAAAAGTAAACAGACAACTGGGGACATCAGGAGATCTGATCACATAGTTTGGAGGCCTTTACAACTGGTCTGGGGGTTGCAGAAATGTACAAAAGTATGACATTTTGATCTAGAAAAATCCCTAGAGTGTTGCAAGCAGAATTCAGTGACCCATTCTGTTGGAAGGCTGAAGACCAGAATACTGAAAGGAAATTTGACAAGGGGAGGCCCAGCTCATGAGGCTTAGAAAATATCAAGGACTTCTAACAGAAGCTTTCATACTGTGACAAAAAAAAATCTAGCTGCATTTTCCCTTTGTCTCAAGAACTCATGTGTGGCTTAATTTACAAGAAACAGATTGGCTTATTTGGTAGAAAGAATTTCAAGACAAGATAACAGTCATACTGTGTCATAATTACTGCTCACTGATCTTATCCATTTTTAAAGGAAGTGGAGCAGAAAGAAAAAATGGGCAGTTTGGCAGAGAATTGTAAGTTCAATGCCAGTCAGGGCAAGTTCAAAATCAGCTTGGTACAGAGACTAGCGCTACTAACTAGAGGCTTAGTGTCCTTCACTGAAACACTAGGAAAGGCATCCTAAGGATTAGAACATTCATTTCAAAAGAATGTCTCTGAAGAAGATCCTCTCAAAGACAACTACAGTAGAATGTGTTTCCCCAAAATCAGCACAAAAAGGCCAATGCAACTGCCATCTCAGTGAGACAGGATAAATCCAGATCTGGTAATAGAAATCTGGTGGTTTCATTCAAATGACATTAATTTATTAAACATGGGGAAATGATGCAGACTAGCACCATAGTTTCAAAGAGCCACTGTGGCCAGGGAATGAATGGCAGTGTCAGAGTCCCTTAAAGAAGGACTGGGGTTGGGGGTTGTATACAAAGTTGTATAAATAAAACGCATGTTGCAATGCTGACCTCAGGATTCTGACATGCCAGACCCTGGGACATCCATGCGGAAAAAATTGAAATAGGTCTGCATCGAGAGAGGCTGCATTTGCTGTAGGCAGCCGAGCGAAGGTGTAGAGCTAACCAACTGCTTCGATGTCTAAATAATTTAGTCATAAATCCCAGATGCCGGACCGAGGTTCTGGGTTAAGTATTTTCTTGCTTTATTTTGCTTTGTCTTTGGTATTTACCCATTCTTCCTTTTTATAATGAGCATGTTTTTCTACATCATTGAATATTGGAAATACATATTGATTTTATGGAGCTCCCAGCCAAGCTCTACAAGACTTCGGACTTTCTATTATTTTGTCTTTTTTTTTTCCCCGAGCTGAGGACCGAACCCAGGGCCTTGCGCTTGCTAGGCAAGCACTCTACCACTGAGCTAAATCCCCAACCCTGACTTTGGACATTCTGAATAGTGTTAAGTTTGGTAAAGGGTAGAACTTTTGATTGGTCTAAGTAAATTTTGTGTTATGAGATGAACGTTGGCCTTTAAGATATGAGTTGGAAGATTAAGGTTGAAAAGTAATGTGTTTTTATATTAAGTTGCCAAAGGCATACTTATTTTTAAAGAAGCATGCATGTATGTATGTATGTGTGTATGTATGTATGTATGAATGTATGTATCCAAGTGGGGGCATGTGTGTTCCATAGAACATGTGTAGAAGTCAGTGGGATATTTGAAAGAATGCCTTCTCTCTATCCATTCTGTGGATCTGGTCACTGACCTAAAGCCATCAGAAATGGTTAGAAATGTCTTTACTTGATAAGCTCTCTCACTAAGTTTTTGGGGGTTAACAGGATCCAGGATCACTTTGGATACGAGCCACTGGACATGCTGTGAGGGAGCTTCTTGATAAGGATAATTAATCCAGGAATGAAGGCCCATCTTAACTGGGTAGCATGCTGCCATGGGTGAAAGAAAAAGAGCAAAGGGTTTCAGCACCAGCATTCATCACCTCCTGCTTCTCACCTTCAGATTTAGGACGTCTAGTTCCTCTTCAACTTCCCTGACATAGGGAACCATACTTTGGTACTGCAAATCCAAATAAACTCTTCTTTAAGTTTTCATTCTGTCATTGCAAAGAGAAAAGCAACCATTGCAGGAGGTCCTGCCATCTCAGTTAAGCCACTGTAAAACCTTGGTCACAGACACGCATGCTCAGAGGTTCATCTCTCAGGTGGGTCTACATCCTGTCAGGTTGACAGGCAGTGTTAACGATTACAGTTTTCTCTGTTGTTGTTGTTGTTGTTGTTGTTGTTGTTGTTGTTTTCTTTATATGACATAAGAACCAGGGCAGTGCTGGTTCTGTAGAGTGAGTTTGACATCCTCTTGCTGTTTTTTGGAACAGTTTGAGGAACGTTAATATCAATTCCTCCTTAAAGGTTAATTCGGATTTGTTGATTCTAACCTTTTCTTTGTGATGGGACTACTGCTCAAAGAAGTCTGCTTGTCAAGGATCTATTAAATTTATTTCTATATTCTTGATTAAATTTCTTTTTATGTATCTGGAAATTCATTTCTCCTAGATTTTCAGGGGGATTTTTAAGATAAATTTTCAAAGTATTGTTGGAAGTGACTCTGGATTTCACTGGACTCAGTTGTAATGGTCATCTTTGCATCTCTAACTCTGTTGTTTGGCTATTTCTGTCTCTTTCTTTTGGTCAGTTTGATAGCAGTTTGTCAAGATGTTTAATCTTTTCAAAGACCCATCTTTTTGTTTAGCTCTGTGCATTATTCTTTTGGTTTTGTTTCTGCCTTGATCCTTAATGTTTCTTTCCTCCTGAAGCTTTGGGCTTTGGCTTAGTCTTGTTTTTCTAAGACCTTGTGAAGTGGAAATTTCTGGTTTCTTGGGAGACTCGTTTGTGTTATGTGATGCTTTTCTGAAAACTGTCTTATAAGAGGATATTTTTTTACTGAATTAGACACGTGGGAGGAGGTTTTACTGAGAAAAGACATATGGTAATTTTGTTTTGTTTCTTTCTGGAAGCTGCCTGAAAAAAAGGCATTTAATATTTTGGTAGAGAGGATGCTTGAGAGAACACAAGATGTTTGGAAAGAGTGTAAATATAATCCAACAAACTGTGGCTCCCACTGCGTGGCATTGGTTTGCCTTGCCTCTTTGCTAGTTTTTGTCGAGCTTTGCTGACACTGGCCTAGCTGAAGACACTGTGGCACTGGTTCACCTTGCCTTCTTCACTGAGCATTGTTTGTCGTGACTTTATAGAGAGAAACACAACAAAGAACATTTCATTATGTTCATCAGCTTCTCATCATTTGCAAGGAATCGTACCTATTGGCAGAGCCTCCCAGTTTCTTCCGGATTGAACTCCATTTCCTTTCTGACTCGGGAATGCTGGTGGATCAAACTACTGCTGCTAGTTCCTGGGAAGTGAACTACTGACATCCTGACTACACCGATTGGAGTCGCCCTGAAGAACTATTTGTAAAGAAGTCCACATCCCCTTTTTCCCTATTAACATATCCATTCCACTACCACCATAGGTTTTGAGAAATCTAAGCCTATAACCATGAGATAAATTATTTGGACATTTTATTAAGATCTTTCTAATTTGTTGTTTATGTGCTTGATGATATAAACATTCAGACAGCTGATGGCTGGTGCTAACTTCTGCTTGCTTCACGTCTTGAGTTTCATCTTGACTCCATCTATGGGTGTCTCTGATACTGATGAGCCTTTCCTGGAAACGACACTCGAGTCTTGTTAATACAGCCAGTCCAGATCTTCCCAAAGGTATATATGAGAACATTTTCATTTAATGGGATTTTCAACGTTATTTATGAATCAATTTTGTTTAGTTAGCTGCCTACTGGCAGGTTGAATTACTCTTGGTTCCTTAATTTCTCTTTGTTGGTTCTGGAGTTTGCTGCTTTGCCAAGTTGGTTTTGATAGATGCCTTCCTAGTCTCTTTTGTTCATGTATTCATCTTATGAAGTTAATTTTATGTTTTTTTATTTTTCCTTTGTATACACAATTCCTTTATGTTTTGTACTGTATTGACTGTCATGTCATCTTATTTATTTGTTTACTCTGTACGTGAAGCCACAAGTTAATGAGTCAATCATTCATACTGGACATTGAGTTATTTGAACTACTAGAGTTTGATTTACTTTGTTTTGAATGTGAGCGCAGCTTTATTCTCTATTCTTGAAGAAAAAAAGGAATTTAATTAATTAATTTATTTTTACAGAAGTCCTTAAGTGGGAGATTTTTAAAAGAGACTTAGGAGTCTTATAGAGACTTTGGATTTTAAAAGGCACTGCATATTTTTTTTTAAAGAGACAGTATTTAAAAATGTTTGAATTTGAAAGGCCATGGGAACTTTTACATTCATAAGATGTTTTATATTGTAATGTCTTTATTAATATGTGATCTTGAGAATGAACAACAAAGGAAAGGTTGCGGCTTAAGAGTGATATGTTTGTGGGTCAAGTTGACAAGGATTCAGTTGTGTTGATAATTTCATGTTAACTTGACAGAAGTTAGAGTTGTCAGAGAAGAAGGCACTCCAATTGAGAAAATGGCTCCGTAAGATCAGGTTATAGGTAAGCCTGAAGGATATTTTCTTAATTAGCGATGGGGGTGGAGACAGTCAACCGTGGGAAGGGTCACCCCTGTACTAGTGGTGTAAGAAAGCAGGCAGAACAAGCCATGAGAAGCAAGCCAATAAGCAATATGCCTCCATGGCATCTTTATCAGCTCCTGCTTCCAGGTTCCTGCCCAATCTGACTTCTTGCCCTGACTTCATTCAGTGTTGAACTGCTGAGTCCTGCTTGCCCATTTCGAAGGGAGAGCGTGATATGGTCTCCTGCCCCTGAAACAGAGCTGGCAAATTATGAGTCTCTGTGAGTGTTGATGGTTGCTAGGCATAGGCTTGTTGGTATATTTTGCTTTATGCTCCTCCTTTAGGGTAATGTCCTCTCTGCCAGGTTATTGACTCTATAATAATCAGAGCATGAATCTAACAGGTGAGGGTGTGGCTATGTATTTAGCAAAAAATGATAAATGCTATGACCTTTGGGACATCTCTTAGGGTTGTGGGAAAGAACTCTGAAAACATGATTTCAAAAATACATAATTCCTCAGCTATGCAAAATGTAAGGATACAATATGAATTACATGAAAAAGCTTCATAGGACCTAAAAGAACAGAGGCAGCTGCACTATGAGCCAGCTTATCAGGAAGATATAAGAGCAAGCAGACTCCTGAGTTCAAAGTCAGCCAGAAACAGAGGGAATTTAGATCCAGGCGTGGTCATAATGGTAATGATGGGATCCCCCCGCAGTTGCTTATTATTTATGCTTACAAAGGCAGGCAGCTCTCTGAATTCATTTGCAGTGTTCTATAAAAATTGTTGCTTGCTGTCTTTTTCTAAGAATCATGGGGCTGGGGTCATGGGATATTGATTTGTGGGATAATAAAAAGGGAACTTGTAGTAAATGATTGCTTTGATATGCAAATAAAAGACGAGGCCTTGGTCTGTGAGAGTTGACTATTTGGATGAGCTTTGTGGAAATCTTCAGAGAAAGCTGTCTCAGGAGAACACAGGCCATCAGCTGTACCCTATGGTTGACTTCTAGTAGTTTTCCCTGTTCTCAATCATCCCTTCTCCCAAGAACCCCTCTCCCAGACGAGGCTGGCCCTTGTCAATCAGTAGTGATGTGTAAGCATACGTCAAACACAGCCTTTCGTCCCCAATTTTCTTTTGGTTATGGTATTTTATCACTGTAATAGTACCCTAACTAAGGCAGAAATTGGTACCAGGCACTGTGGGATTCCTGTGACAGCCTTGACCATGATCTTTGTTAAAAGAATATGGAATACTTTGGAACTTTTGGTTAAAGTGTTTGGCTGCTTTCCAATCAGTAAGTAAGTGGGTCTTAGTGGATCATCTTAGTAGGAGCATGAAAGACAGTGCTGAGGGCTATCTTAACTGTGGGGGTCCATGTTAAGAAAATTTTTGAGGGAAAGAATATTAGTAAGTAGACTAGAGACGATTCTTGTATTTTGGCAAAAAAAAAAAAAAAAAAAAAAAGAGTAGCTCCTTTTTGCCCTTGTCCTAAAAAAAAATCTACCTGAGGCTAAATTAAAGAGTTTTGGATTAATGGCATTGACATTCCTAAACTTAAGACAGCTTGATATTGACTGTGCTGTGTGGTTGTTAGTGGTCAGTATTATGCAGGTGTATATAAAAAGGAACAAACTGAGCAAGAAACAATACAAAATGTACAGTTTGCGGAGAAAACACTAAGAAATGTAATATTTGAGTCATGTTCAGTGTTCAAGGAGATAAAACATTTAAACAAAAGCCTGATGCTAAATGGAATAAGACCCCACTCAGGTAAGCTTCCAATTTGTGAAAAGGAGTTAAAGCAAAGCTTAAGCAGTGAAGGAAACTGTCAAAAGCAGAAAGCTGATGTAATTGAAAGAGGGAGGCAGTTCCAGTCCCATGGAGCAGTAGAATTTGTCAACTTTAGCCAAATGTTTCTGGCTTTAGAGTCAACGATACAAAATGGAATTCCAAAAGCATTCTGTATGGCTAATGCAAGCTGCTGAGGCAAGGTATAGAACAGGAGTGACCCTGCATGAGGCTGGCACTTGTGCTTTCTTTCATAAGAGCTGCTTTTGTCATGGTGTCTCTTCACAGCAATAGAATACTGATGAAGACAACATCCACATCCTCTAATCTGTCTTATAAGATGCTATCAGGACTGTGGAAATACTGGTTTCCATCACTGCCGAAAGCAGTGAATCCTGCTGCCATTTACCAAGAGGTGACTGGGACAACCTATGTTGTGGGAAATCTACTGGAAAAGACCAGAAACTTAAATTCAATTCAAACTCAGATTAAATGAACTTATTCTTACAGCCTTAGAGCCAAACAGTATGCTGTGCTAAAGGGAGTTAAATGAAGGGCTTATAGAGATAGATATCAAAAGTGTACATTACAGTCATCTAAGGGATCCATAGCTGGACAGAAAAAAAAATTGGTTTACTCCCCTCAGTTGTTTCTTTTTCCTGTCGAGTAGTAATAATAAAAAGACCTTCATCTCAAAGCAAATGACTAAATACCTTACATCAGGAACACCACTCATCTCACCCGCAGGCCACTAGGATCTCACAAGCATTTCAGGGCAATAAGAGATGCCTGGTGCCATGATAAGTTTCTTTACCTGCCACAGTGAGTTGTGTGCAAATTTTTGCACAGATCTGAGCACTCTGGGGGAAGTGTCCCTAACTGACTGGGATAGAGCAGCCAGGAACACATCACCATTGGCTTAGGGCTGGCTGTCACATCCCCACACTATAAGTTACTTTGATGGCATTTTCAGGGAATCCCATGAAACACAGAACCATTAATCTGAGCTAATTTGATTGGGTTTCTTATTTAAAAGACACAGAAATTGTTGTTGGCTGAAGGTCAGTTCAGCACCTTAGAAATCGTGATGTAGAGGCTGATATCGCCACCGCCATCACAGCCACCGTCACAACCACCGTCACAACCACCACCACCACCACCACCACCACCACCACCACCACCACCACCACCACCACCACCACCACCACCATCATGTTTTGTATTTAAGGACAATATGCATAAGAAGTTGAATAACATCGCAAAAGAAGTAACTGTGCAGAATGGAAGCAATAAAGAATTGATTTGCTTTTTTCTTGCAAAATGTGTTATTAGAATAATAATTTTTGTGTATGGTTTGTAGAAAATTCTACACTGATTAACACTGAGTGTGTTGGACTTTAAATCGATTCCTGAAGACAAATTAAATCATTTCCAATTTATGAACATCTAAATGGATGTCTCATTTTATAATTAAGTCACGGTTAAATAATTTGTCCAAACTCAGATAGTACATTGAAGGCAGGATGAGTTAAACCCAGGTCTCTCTACAACTGAAGCCACTAGCCATATCTTTCACAGGAGAGCATACCCGACATTTCAGCACCATCCCCACAGTTTGTCCAAAGCCAGATTATGGTGAAGAGCCCATGAGGAGTGCTGAGGGCCAAGGCAATTCTATTGTTCTATTGTTCAAAAGAAGAGCAAATGCTTCAGATCTTACTCAAATAGAACACAATTGCATGGGAAGAAAAAGCATGATGAGAACAGCACTGCACAATGATTTTCTCTCAATGCTTTCTAATCTTTTCTGCCAGTTGACTACCTTAACTTGCAGAAAGAGCCCTTTGAAAAATAACCAGATCATCTTTGAATGCCAAAGAAATATATTTCATTTTAGTGTAGCTGCCATCCAGTCCTAATCAGAACTTTAATATTCTCAACGAAGACGCTCCTTACTAAGAGTTATGAGTCAAAAGGAAAAATGCAGTTTCATGTTCTCTTCTATGCTCATTGGAAACTATAATTAATGATTATCGTACCTTTCAGTGTGAATGCCCAGCAGTTAATCACTTAGGTAATTGAATGAATTAGAAGTTTCCATTTTCTTTTCCTCTTTGAGCTCTCAAGATTAATAATAATGAACTAGGATTACCCAGTAGTAATCTGGAGGCTTGGATACTAATATTCTTTAAATAAATTAACCCTGATTCCTGAGTGTGCAAATAAGTGGGTTCTCCATCTATATTTGTTTCTTGTGCCTTTTCTTGGACTCATTTTCTTATCTTTGTTTGTTTTGTTCTATTCCAATGTATTAGTTTTTGTTTCGTCTTATCTTATTATCCCTTAGAACCCTGTTTATTTTCTACTGAGAGATAGAAAAGGCATGGACACAGGTGAGAGGAGTTGGGGACGAACCGGGAGGAGGAAGAGGGAACTGTAATCAAAATATATTATGTGAAAAAATATATTTTCAACACAAGGAAAAAATAAAAGAAGAGGAGGAGGAGTAAGTATTAGTAATAGTAGTAGTAGTAATACATTCAGAGTAGAGCTGGGAGAAAAGCATTTAGATATAATTCAACAAAGACGAAAGGTACCACATGTACATTTAACAAAGGAATTTTTTCTGATTTTAAGATTTTTTTTCTAATAACAGATTGTGTATGGAAGAATCAATTTCCATGTCCCTGTAAAATCCATATGAAATTATTATAAACACATTTGCTTTCTATTCTGAATGCAACCTAGTGTCATTAAACTACCAGAATCAAATGCTGTTTTGGCCTGATTTTGTTACAAATTCTTATGGCTTTATTAAGAAAATATTGGCCCAGTCAATGATAAACTGTATGTTTTTGTACTTTTCAAGAGTTTGCAGAAACTTATTTTCTATGTCTAGTCATTCATTTATTAATCTGCTACAGCGAAGTTAACCATCCAGAAACACTGTTATGTAACCTGTTTTTGAGTACCTAGCATTCTACCTGCACTGTTCATTTGCTTAATTTTCAACCACATTAAGTGCTAGAAAATAAAAATAAGTGTATCGAAGTTCTTGTTTGAATAGCCAAAGAGGAAAATAAAGATAAATTCTTTGTAGGAATGTCATGCATAAATTTGAAACACAAAAACACAGTTCTCACCTCAGTTTCTTTGGACACAGTGAAGGCAAGCTTATTAGCACAGCTTTAAGAGAATCAAGAATTCATGTTTAGGTCCGTCTTACCTGTTGCCATGACAGGACTTGTGGATGTTCATGGTCACTGCTGCCTTCAGAAACCATTCAGAACTCCATGATCGATGCTGACTCCATTCTCTGCTATGGGAAAGGAAACTTCTTTTGTAGTTCTATCAATGGCTGCAGGCTCATAGCTGAGAATAAGAGGCACTGAAGATTTCTGGGACAACCTCCTTCACCTCCCCCAAAGAAGAAGGAGGAGAAAGAGGAGGAGGAAGAGGAAGAAGAGGAAGAAGAGGAGGAGGAAGAGGAAGAAGAGGAGGAGGAAGAGGAAGAAGAGGAAGAAGAGGAGGAGGAAGAGGAAGAGGAGGAGGAAGAGGAGGAGGAAGAGGAGGAGGAGGAAGAGGAAGAGGAGGGGGAGAGGAGGAGGAGGAGGAGCCAACTAGAGAAATGGAAGTTCTGCAGTTGGTGAGAAATAATAAAACTAACATTGAGTTCTTACAGTAAAAAGAAAAAAAATGTATTAACTCATTCAATACAATATCTCATCATCGTGTTATCTAATCCTTATTTTAAATGGGGGTGGGGGGGCACTGGAGAGTGGTTAAGTAATCTACCTGGTGTTCCTTGGCCAGGTAGCATAGGAAATAGAATAAGATTTTTCTGTATTTCTGACTGAGTTACCCATAAAGTAAGCATCAGTTATCAAAACAAATAATTTTCCATCCCTGCAGTTTTGCCCAATCAATGACATCTAATATGCATGAAATAAGATGATCTTTGGAGACAGACTGTGAGTGCTGTTACCTGCACTTGCAGAGGAAGACTGCCAACTTCTCACCTCTAACATAGCAGTAAGAGAGTCAAGGATACTGAAGAGGTATGTAGGGTTTTTCCAGTGACTGGACAATGGAAGCTCTGTATCTCCCCCAACTTCTGAGATAGTTTCTTTAAGCTGTAAACTGGAAAATCAAAGTAGCAAAAGTAAGAATCAGTGTCTGCTTCAGTATTCAGGCTCTCACATACGGTTAGGGATGCTTATGCTCTTCACATGTGAGAGAAGACCTACACAAGGTATTTTGGATTTGCCTCACAGTGTTAACTAGGATGGCAAGGAACTTCTAAGAGCTTCACCAACAGAAAGGTTGGGATTTGATCATCTGCTTGCCTATACAAGGCAAGGGCAGCAGCTTTCTTCATATATTGGGTCTGCAGAGCTTAAATCATTCACTAGGCAAGCAATCAGACTATAGCTGTCTTTCTTTTTCCTGCCCAGAAAAATGAAACTTAAAATAAAAGTAAATGACTGAAAAGAAAGTAGAGACCATAAAAGAAGGATTTTGCCACTTATGACTTCACCTTATCCTCAATGAAGACTTAGAGTCAGACATTGACACAAACTTGACCATGGAAGCAATAAGATGGTGTGTCAGAATCAAGAGTCTGTTTAGTGTCTTAGGATATCGTTTTCCAATTCAGATTGTGTCTTAGTTTACTATTGCTGTGGTAAAACATTATAACTAAAACATCTTAGGGAAGAAAGGGTATATTTGGCTTACAGTTCCATAGCACTGTACATCCTCAAAGGAAGTCAGGACAGGAGATCAAACAGGGCAGGAACTTGGAGGCAGGAGCTGATGCAAAGATCATGGAGGAATGCTGCTTACCGGCTTGCTCCCCAGGGCTCACTGAACCTGCTTTCTTATAGAAGCCAGGACCATCGGTCCTGGGATGGCACCACTCATGATGTGCTGGGCACTCAAGCATCAATCACTGATTAAGAAAACGCTCTACAGGCTTGCCTACAGCTCACTGTTCTGAAGGCATTTTCTTTTGAGAAAGGGTTTGTCTGTGTAATCCTCACCATCCTGGAACTCGCTCTTTAGACCAGGCTGGTCTTGAACTCACAGAGATCCACCTGTCTGTGCTTCTGGATTAAAAGCCATCACTCTCTCCAGCCAGCTGAGGCATTTTCTTACCCGAGATTCCCCTCTTTCATATGACTTTTTTCTGTGTCAAGCTGACAAAAAACTATCTAGTGCTGTTTGTGATTTCATATAAAGAGAAGATTTTAATCTAAAAGTTAAAGCAGTGGGCCTGGGAAGGACTCATGGTGGAGCAGGGATATTTACTGCCACCAGTTAAAATGTAGTAGACAATGAGGAATGCAAGTGGTTGTATGAAACACATGTCTCAAGCTTAACTTTCAAGTTATACTAGCAAAAGAAGAAGCCAGTGTCCAAATCTCTTTATCTTTCAAAAATTAGTCAGACCTCCAAACATTCTGTTGAATTATGTCATCTGATAACCCATGATAATGCTACCTGCTCCTGAAAGTCTGGCTGGTCTTTACATAAATGACTTAGCAAGGGAACACCACAGACAAAACTAGAATTAAAACAATTACACTTAAGCTTGTGGTAGTCAATCTTGGTAGTTAACATTTCATTTGCAAAGGGTTACAAGTCCCTTTGTTGTTTGCCTTATGGTTTTCTTCTTTGTTGTTATTGTTTTTTTTTCCAGTCTCTCCTTCCCCTCTCCCTCTCCCTCTCCCTCTCCCTCTCCCTCTCCCTCTCCCTCTCCCTCTCCCTCTCCCTCTCCCTCTCTCTCTCTCTCTCTCTCTCTCTCTCTCTCTCTCTCTCTCTCTCTCTCTTTTTGTGTGTGTGTATTTACATGCATTTACACCCATATATGTACCTGAGTTTGGTGTCTGATATCTTCTTCCATTGCCTTTCTATGTTTTCTCACATCTAGGTGATAACTAGTCCTGACTCTGATTAGCTTCCAATATCAGAAGAGATCAGGCACAAGTAGGGTGGTATGTCTGTTGATTCTCATTTATTCTTTGAGGAAGAGTTTATTGAAACATTGACCTCACAGACAAGACTAGTCTTGGTAGACATCTTGCTGTGCTATTCCCCTGCCTCACTCTTCTCAGGCTGGAATAGGTGAACTCATGGTTACCAAACATTACATGTTTTCAGGGAACCTGAAACTCTAGACCTCTTGCATGGAAAGCCATTGATCTCTGAGCCATTCCCCTGGCCTTATATGACTGCCTGAGAAATACTTGCTTATAAAATGTGGTAGATAGTTGATACAATGAGATGAAAAATATGTAACCTTAATATTAAAGAACTAATAAGCAAGACAATATGGAGAGTAGAACACATCTTGGAAGTTAGAATATCACCCCAAACACACTAGAATATTATATAATGTTCATGCAGTATATGTATGTATATGCCTGTATGTATGTGTGTATATAAGTACGTGTGTATGGATGGATGGATATGTATGTATACATGCATTTGTGTGTGTGTATTTGTGTGTGTGTGTGTGTCTGCATGCTACTGCATGCAAAAGAAGTAGACATGAGGAATAATTTCAAAATGTTTTGAGTAATGATGTGGTTTTTGACAAATTTCATGAGAAGGGAAAGCCTTTGAACGAATACACGAGGGGCAGCACGTGGTTAAGGGTGAGGCTTCCAAGTCCCATCATCTGAGTTTTATCATCTAAATCCACATGATAAAAAGGACTGATGCTCACAAGTTGACTTCCTAATGTATGCCCATACATACGTGTGTGCGCGCGCGCGCGCGCGCGCGCGCACACACACACACACACACACACACACACACACACACACACACACAACTTATTTTTTAATGATGAATTTAGCCAGGCACGGCGGCACATGCCTTTAATCCCAACACTCTGGCAGGGCCATCTACTTGAATTAAGGCTGACCTGGTCTACAAGACAAGTTTCTTGACAGCCAAGGCGATATATTCAAAAATCTTGTCCTGAAAAACAAAACAAACATTTGTGGGGCAGAGTTAAAATAAGATACTTGTCTACATTTCTCTGATGTCTGCATCATTAGATTGGGACTGCCTCACGTGTCTGGTTTTGATTCTGCAAGCTTGTTCCAGCCGTGCCTTGTATTTAAATCACTGTCTCCAGTCCTTCCCTGCGTCCGTCCTTACTGTACCTTGGCTGTTTCGACATCTGCTCCAATCCTCTGTTGCTGGATCACAGCTGCCCTTTTGATTGTTCAGTCAGATGTTTCGCTTTCCTTTCTCATTCTTCCCGACTTACAGACCAGAGGAAAATGGGAATAACCTGTCCCATGAAACCCGCAGCACACCACATCCGAAAAGCAAAGTAGAAGAAAATTATTATGCTACAACTTTTCTCCAATCCTTGTGTTTTCAAATGTGGGTCCTTGATAAAGCAGTGTGCTTTCTTTGTCTGCAGGGCTGTCTTCTCCATTTGGTCTTATCTGCTCTTTTCTAAGGCTATGTGGGCTGAGTGTGGGCTGTATTTCAAAATGAGTGTCTTTCAGAGCTTCAAAGCCGCAGTAACATTTTGCTTTCCTAATATACTGCATACGAACAATGACTGAAGTGGAAAAAGGATCCAAAGCCCTAAAGGACTTTTCATACACTTATTAAAAGAGCATAGATTTTCCTTTTACCAAGATTTTAGGGAAATCAATCTATTATGCAGCAATGTTGTCAATGATGAAGCCTTCCATCCTGGCGGACATCTCCGTAAGACAAAGGGCATCCTAAAGGGAAGCAAAGCCCCCGATTATGTAGGGAAGCTCTTTAATCTAAGGAAGTAAATAACTCGAAGGCTTCAGAAAGTCCTGAAAAGTATTCAGTACACAGCCCAGTCCATGCTCTAGTACATATGAGCAGCGAGGACTGCTGAGAGACTTTCCCAGCAAGTTTAGCTTCTAGGATGAGGTTCGGATCAATCACTTGGAAGTAGCAGAGATCAGCTTCTTGGAAAGGACTCATCGGAAAAATTGAGCTGTCTGGGGAAAAAATGACAATCTATTGTGTCACCTGCAAATTGTACAAGTTCACCTTTCAATAGACCTATCCATGGCCTAGTGGGCTTTGGTGGCATTTCTGCTCCTGGGGTCAACCCCTCACTCATTCTTCTATTTTGAGGCCTATTGGGAAGTTATGTTTTAAGTATAAATTACCGCACTTAAAAGATCTATAGAAGAAAAATGACTCTAACCTATATGTCCCACTTCCCCAAGGACAGGTAACTTCCTAGAATGCTGGAAACTGTTCATGGAAGAAAATGAGCCTTGTATCTTCAGTTCCATGAGCAAGGTTGGTTGCCCTAAACACACAGGTTGAGCTCAATCACACGTAAGTGGAAGGTACATTGGCAGGGTGCACATCAGGGTGTATACTTGCCCCCAGTTGGACAAAAGTGGGAGGTACATAGCTTTGTGGACTTTGCCTTCATAAAACCTGCCTGGTGTGATTGTGGCCATTCTCTGGGAGTCCTGGGTGTGGACCCGATCAGTGTCCATCATCTTGGTCAGTTTTTAATAATACTTCTTTCAAATTTGTCTCAAAAAGCATGGTAGTGGACTTACTCGGCCCCAGTGGAATCAATACTGTACAATGAGTCTTTCTCTTTGAGCAAGTATGACTTCCATGCAATTCTTATTTGATCTGTTTTCAAGTCCTTATCAGGTTCCCTAGGATAATGGTTTACTACAGAAAAGGAGAACGCCACAGTCCTGGGAAATCCATCCTCCTCCCCCATCCAAAAGAATCTGAAACACAAAAGAGGGTTGTCTATGTTAACTCCAGTACCAGTTCACTATATGCTTGTCAGCTAACAAGTCACTCTTCCTATCTAAACCTGCTGTCTTCAACCAGAGTCATAAAGTGTTCTCAGAGCTTTCACAGGCTTGTGTCTGTGGAGCTTCCAGTTCATGGGCTCTGAAAAGCCTGGAGTTATTTCAGGCATTTGTCTGCAAACCCCATTTTACTGTATGTCTCAAGCCACACATTCTTTTCAGTTGCGGTAAACCCCCTGGCCTGCGTGAACCCCATAAAGATTGAGATAAGCCTTAGAATAGTCTTAAGCCTGGATCCCCATTCTGCTATCCAGAATTTATGATTTCCTTTTTTATTATCGCCTGCATATCTGCTCATGGGTTTATGCTTCAAAGGGTGACTGTTCTATTCCTGGCCTTTTGAGATCACTGTGTCAGCTCCTGAGTTTGACTGTGACCCTAACCGATTTGAAGCATCAATTTGCTTTTTGTTTCCTCTAACTTCAGTGATTCTTTCCTCATTATTTGTGTGCCCTGTGACCCTAACAGTCATTTATTGGACAGCTTCTAAGAATGGCAGCTCATGAATGATGTCAAGAAACAGGGGTATAGCAGAAGCGATATCTGTGGTAGATACCGGCACTGTCCCTTGGCTAGCTGCTGTTACCAAGTCAGCCCTGAACCTCATTCATTGACATATGCCCAGATACAATAGGGAATTTTGGACAAGCAAATCCTGAGGTCAGCATGCCACCTTATCAGGAAATATCTGAGAAGTGTTGATCTACATATACTCATATATATAAAATATTCTGGTCACCCTAGTTCTTTTTCAAAATGTCTGATGAAAGGTTATCTTTTTAAAAAGGCCATGGACAAAATAACTGAATAAATAATAATTTATGTCTGATTTTTAATATTTTTATGAGAAATCCTTAGTCAATTTTGGCACGATCTTTTAAGGGATGGGGGGGCCACAAACTTTGTCATTCAAAATGAGGCCATGAATAAAATTCAAGGATAAAGTCTTACTTTTTTGCCTTTTATCCCCTAAAATTACAGAAGAGAATCCCTGCAGAATGTCTACCATTATGAGTCCCGTAGTGGACTACTGAACTATAGTTATGTCTTGAAGTCAGTTCCTAAGTATACTTGGCTAAATTGGTCTCTGGAAGAGCCACAAATTCCTAAGGTAAACTGGCCTCTGGACAGACCCTAAATTCCCATACAATGTGACCTTGAGCTAAAGGTTAACAGCCTGACCATTTAACTGTAATTGCTCTGCTTCTGTAAACAATGGTTCCTTTCTGTATAAATCACATTTTTTCCCTTAAAAACTCAAATCAAATGGAGGTTGGGACTGCTTCCTGCCAATCTGCTTAAGACAGTCCCTCTGGGTGTCAGTAAAGACTCCATTCGACTTATTTAGGGGTGCTTGGGAGTTTTTCTCTTCAGGTACCCCATAACAAGACAGAACTTGAAGTCTGAAATGCTTTTGGATGCAGTGTTGAAGCTAATGTCCCTGGCTTCCTTAAGGGGTATCAGGAATGAAGATAGGGACAGAGAAGGAGACAGACCTTCAGCAGTGACTCTTTTCATAAAGTTTTCCCTCCAAGTGTAGCAAACTCCAGAACGTAGAGATTTACCCCAGAAAATGAAGAGCAATGCTTGAAATGCAACTGTCTCCTTCTAGATAGCAAATGACATGGGGGGTTAATGGGCTGTGGAGAAAGAGAAGACACAGACAAAAATTTCCTCTACCGTACAACATAACTCAAGGGCTTTGTGCAGGAAATGCCCAGGAGGGCAGGCTAGGCAAGAACTTGCCTGTCTCCTTATCATTTTATGTGAGTTCCTGTGTGTGTGTGTGTGTGTGTGCATGTGTGTATGTGTGCATTTGTGCATGTGTGTGTATGTGTGTGTGTTTGTGTCTGTCTATGTATGTGTGAATGCACATGTATGTATATGTGTGTGTATGTATGTATATGTATGTGTATGCACGTGTGTACATGTGGTATGTGTGTATATGTGTGTGTGTGCGCATGTGTGTGTGCGTGTGTGCATCTGAGTGAGCGCACACATGGATGTGTGCGCATGTCGTGCTTCTGTGAAAGTCGAGCACTATGGAACCTGAAGTAAGGCTATTGTTTATCAGTAATTGACTATGATTATTATAAAGGGGATTACTATTCAGGGATAAGGACTGTGATTCTTTAGCAAATTAACTTTAATCATGCTTTAATGAGTGATTTTGTATCTTCTGAAGTGTACATAATTGAAGAAATATCCAAATGTCACCTAAACTGGATTATGTGAAATAAGTTATGGATTTTTTCAAAAAATTAATTTTGATCATAAAGCAATGTATTTAAAACTCTCTTTAAGTTCTTCATAAACATTAACATCATTGCAGAGTGAGCATATAGAATTTTACGGTGTCCGATTGAAAGAGAGTAAATAATAGTATCACCCACCTTCATTTTAACAAGTCTATTTATAAAAAGGTTAAGCAGCAGAGACAAAAGAAGAACAAAATGCTGGAGTGACTGAACTGGAGAATATGTAGGGTTCTGGAGGAGGCGGTTCACACACTATGACTTGCCTCAGAACAGAGAAAACCGCATGCTCTGTTATCAGAGGTGAGCTGAGATGTCAGCCCAGAACCACAGTCTCTGAGAAAACACTTTCTAATGATTGCAGGGAGAGCTGAGGGATTAGCATTTAACTTCACAGAGCCTGGTGTAGGAAGAAAGGAGCAGTACTCTGGCTTATATCACCAGGGATGTGATAATGTGACTGTGTTTTAGAACAAAAGACCTGAGAGATTGCAGAGAAGGGAAGGGACTCAAGACTCAAGTTCTGTTCATCCCTGTACCGCTGAGGATGCGAGTGGCCCAGAAGGAGATGGCTTGTCGAACATATAAAAACTAATTAACTCCTGGCAGACGCAGCAAAGCCAAAGGATTTTGCCAGAGTAGTCTTATATGTTTATCTCTGTCAGATGTCAGCTCACTTTAAAAAAATTGTATGTGTGTATGGTGTGCACGTGTGTGTTGTAGGCATGTTCAAATGTATGTGATTATGATGGATGCATGCCAGTACTGGTCTATATGTGCATGTTGAAGCCAGAGCACTCGATTGCTTTCTGGATCATTTATTGAAACAGTGTCTCTCGACTGAGTCCGAGAATGAGTCCGAGATGATTCGGCTAGTCTAGGCAGCTACTGGACTGTCGCTGCTTCATAAGGCCTTGGGTTAGAGTCGGACTGTTACATGCGCTGGACTTTATACCAATTGGAAATTGGTTCTTGCACTTGCGAAACAGGTGATTTTTCTCCCCAGCTACCAAATTTTGTTTTGTTTTGTTCCTATTCTAATGTCATTTGTTAGAATGTAGACACAGTGCTGAGGTCTGAGGAGTTATCTTTTCCCTCAGGCTGTTAAAGGGGAGATAATTCTAAGTTTCTCTCTGAATGGGTTTCCACTTGGGAGAAATGCATTTGGCCAGGTTATGGCTTAGAAGCAATTTGAGAGTGTAGAAGGAGCTTTCAGGAGTGTCGGGAGGCGGGGGGGAGAAGTCACAGGCTGGTGCAGAATAAGTGGTCCAGTGATCAGAATGTTAGATTCGAATTTTAGAGGAGCCAAGAGGAGTAGCAAAGTCAGAATTTAAAGTATCATGGATGAATGAGTCCCACACTGCTGAACGTAATGAGTTCTACCAAGTTTTTGTTTGTTTGTTTTTGACTGAATTCTTTTAAATCAAGTAGAATATTAGTTTTAATATAATACATTCGGTACTTCAGCTTTGACCATTTAGTTTTGTTCCTAAGATTTTGTCGAATGGTTTAAAAGTTTTCTAAATAAATTCAATACCAACTTCTTTACTCAAAAGGAAAACAAAGTTATTTTCTTTCCTTAGATTTTCTTCATGTGTATGTGTGCATATGCATGTGTGTACCTGTGCTTGCCTATCTATGTGCCTGTGTGTGTGTGTGTATATGTGTGTGTATGTGTGTAGGCTACTCTATCTCATTATTTTTACTCTATTATTGATACTAAATTATACTGAAGGTTAATTTTTGTAACAACAAATCATATTTTGTTTAAATATTACATGTTAAATGTTAAATATTAAAATTTATGCTCCCTCAAAAGCAATTTCTTCTAGATTTCCATCAGACAAAGGTGTTCACTGATAAGATGTTGAAATTTCTAGGGGTGGAGAAGGTCTTCGTTGGGCTTGGAAAGGAGCCATCCTACAGTGGGTTGAGATGGGGTACTTAAATACCCAGCATCTGTCACAAAACAGGAGAATGAACACTGAACGAAAGAAGAAAGATGATAGGCCAAGTGCTCCAGGGTTTCCTCATTCCTGATTCAGATCTTGTTGAGCAAAGTCAAACAGAATAAAAATGATTGGCACAGCAGTGTGGGATGAGAGAGGCAGGCTCCAGACCCTAGAATTCTCAGCATCTTCTTAACAGCTAAAGCTTTGCTGTCCTTGACTCTGTTCAATTCGCTGTAATCCCACCATAAGAAGGTTTGGAGCTGTTCGGGAAACAGTTAGAAAAGTTTCTAGACTTGACGTCCTGTTGTAGGAGGGATTCTTGCCTTGGACTTTGGTACAGGAAAGAGACTATCCTCGGTAATATGAATTCTGGAAAGTTTGCTTTTATATTCTATCTGTTCTAGCTAATTTCTACTGCTGTGACAAAACACTGAGCAAAGCCAAGTTAGAGAGGGGTTTATTTGGCTTCCTCTTCCACATCACCATCCATCAGTGAGAGAAGCCAGGACAGGAACTCCCACCTCTCCTCAGGGAGTAACTGAAGCAGAGACCATGGAGGAAACTGTTTATTGACTTGCTTCCTCTGGCTTGCTCGATACCTTCCTAATACCTACATCTACCTGCAATCCACAGTGTCTGACTCTTTTACATCAGTCAGAGAAAGTGCCTAACAGACCATTCTGATGGAGGAAATTTCCAGACTGAAGTGTACTTTTTCAAGAGACTCTGGTTGACAAAAGCTAACCAGTACACTACGTCTTTGTTTGCAAGTTTGCATAATTTACTTTTTAACTTCTCCCTATCCCCCAATATCATGAATCAAATACAGTTGCCAGACGGTGGTAGAGCTTTTAATCCCAGGACTTGGGGGGTCAGAGGCATGGTGAGTTTGAGGCGAGCCTGGTGTACAGAGAGAGTTCCAGAACAGCCAGGGATGCACAGAAACTTTTTCTTAAAAAAGAAGATCAAATAGAGTTACAGAGGGTAGAGAGAATATCTTTTGTATTGTATGGACACATCACCTGTCAATGAGAAAGCCTGTCAATCAAAAAGGCCTATGGGTTAGGCAGGAAACAGAAGGTGGGATATCCGGGAGGGGAAAGAATTCTGGGATAGAGCCAGGTGCAGGAAGATGTGATGACAGATGCAGGGTACTTGGCAGAATGTAGATTAAGTAATTGTGTTACCGAAGTTATGATCTAGTCAGAGAAGAACCTAGCTATGTGGCCAACGTATTTGTAAATGTATTTTGAGTCTGAGTATTATTTCCAGGAGCACGAGCTAGGAGGAAGAACTAGACATAACTTCGACAGCAGAACATATTGATCTTAGGATCCTTAATTAGTATTTGTTGGACCTGAACAAAGAGGAGAATTTGACGCCACAGGGGAACTTGATGTTAATCTTCCACAAATCAAGTGGTGGTGTGATTATTCTTACAAGTTCCATGTTTGGATTTCTGTCTAGATCTCCCAGAAATGCAGAAACCACTAAGCTGTTTTCGTGGAAGTGGATCCAAAACACGACTCTTTTGAAGTCGACTTCTCCATCCTTTTCCCACTGAATAGAGGCCAGAGAGATAAGCATTTCAGTTTTGCTCTAGACAGACAGACACAGCATCAGTCAGGAGCCCTGCCAGAAGTGGGCAGGCAGTGCCTGAAGGATGATTCTGACAAGGACTGAAAAGCATGCTGGGCCACATTTAGGCTACACTAGCAGCTGAAATGCAGGGTCCAGTGACAGAGGTGTTTCTCTCAAGGTGATTTGTCTTCCTTTTCTTTTTCTTCCTCTGTGGGGGAATGAAGGAGTGCTGCTTGCTAGCTTGCTCTTCACGGCTTGCTCAGTTTGTTTTCTTATGCAACCTAAGACCACCAATCCTAGAGGGCATCACCTACAGTGGGCTCAGTTCTCCTACATCAATCATTCATTAGTAAAATGCCCTACAGACATATCAAATGGAAGCAACTTCACAATTTAGGTTTTCTTCCCAGGTAACTGCAGCTTGTGGCAAATTGAAAAAATAAAGTGCTTTGCTCAAGGACTCTTGAAGGTTAAGTGACAGTGCTTGTGAAAGACACAATAGTCTGGTATGATAGACTGCATTCCCATGGCAACCATGCTTTCTGCTCCTTATATTACCTGGAGAATGGTTACCATTGTTTATTTACCCTCCTCCCATCTTTGTTGTTTAACAAAATATGGGTCTTCCAAGGAAAGGAGTTAGAACGTCTCCATGACAGGAGCGCAGAGGTGGAATGTGTCCATGGTTTGTTTGGTTTGGAGTTTTAAAGCTCCATCAAGAATGAAGGTAAGCAGGGGAGTGGAGCTACTGAGGAAACTGGGACGAAAATGAGAGTCTTGGAATGTGGCAGCCCTGTTTGATTTTAAATGTAGGTTAAATATTAATCTTTCTAAAAAAAAAAAAGTCCCTTCCTCCTCTAGGAAGGCCTTTGTCGCTTACTGTCTGATGCTGACAGGCTGTTGACTGGCCTTTCACACTCACTTGGGTGGAAGAAGAAATAAAACCTCAGATGATCCTATTTGTGTAAGAAAAAAAAAAAGAGTCTCCCAAACAACTCCCTTGTCGCCAGCATCAACACCGGCTGAACACGGGCTGAGCTGTTGCACAGCGAAAATTATTCCTTTCATTTCAAAGGCATCAGATGTTTGGGGCAAGCAAAAGCCCTGGCTGGCTAAACACGATCAAAATAAACTAGTATCACATTTGCTTATGGAAAGCGTCGATTAAATCTCCCGCTGGAGTCTGAGTAGACTTTCTGTTCCCTCAGAAGGTTTCATGAGAGGGAAGTCGGCTCAAAAGTCTAAGCTGACTTGGAGAATCTAAGAGGCATTTGAAGATCGTCCCTCTCCAGAATTCCTTTCTTCTGAGGGAACCCTGTAGCAAGTGTGCCTGAGCTCATGACTTATAAACAGAAGTCAAAGGAAACCCGAGCTTCTGGCAAGATCCACTCCAGATATAATAAAAAGAGAGATGATTGGATGGTCTCTTCAAGCTTTTGGATGAGCTCTCTTGTGCTTTGGCTGTTCTTTGAATTCGTAAGGAATGGGGATAAAAAGTGGAGCTCCCAGCTCTCAGTTGTTACCTATCTTGGCAGAAATGTCAATAGTTTCCAGGAGTTCTTGTCTCAAACCTTAGTATCTCTCCCTCTCTCTCCCTCCCCCTCCCCTCCTCCCTCTTGCTCTCTTTCTCCCTTCCCTCTAATCTCCCTCCCTTACTCCCTCAATACCCATCCCTTCCTCTCTTCCTTTTCTCTTTCTTCTTTACTTAATTCATTTCTTTCTTTTACCTTCGAGAAAGCAGTTCATGAAAACACTATCACCCCGTGTTCTGTGACATTCAGTATACTCTCTACTCCTTGGTATGTGCAATCAAACATCTTCTTCCTTCCATGTCTGTCCCTGTGCTGTGAGACCTGTGGGGCTCACCTTCCTCATTTGTATATGGGAATTGGCCAAAGCTAGCCATGCCAAATCGCACTCTGTCTCAGAGCTTCTAAAGTTCATCTTGATTCTTAAGGCTTGTTAAACATTTCTTGTGGGAGACTTGTCCTTTATCTTACAAGGCAATCATTGTTGCCCTTTGCATCTACCTCATAGACACCAATTGTATGATATCTCTACCCACCCAACCCCCTAAGGTTGACAGTGAAAACTGTCCCCATTGTCAATTGTACCTGGGTGGGCACACATTTCCTGGCTGAGAACGGCTTGCTGGCTTTCAAATTTGTTAACTCCTAGGTCTGAGTGGGCCTGGCTCGATTCTATTTAAATGCTAGGGTCTTTGCAGTTTTTGTTGTTAACTTAGTTTTTGATAATATGATAAAGTTCAAGAAAAGCTAGCTATAAGAAATTAGACAATGAAATGGGGAATCCTGTATTAAGAGCTTCAGCATTGGCACATAAATTATCAGAAAAGCAAATTTGGGGTTTCATCACAGATCTAATAAACTAAGAACCATAAAATGGGCTCAACTTTTTTTTTATCCAACTTTAAAAGGCATATCTTGGGCTTGCTGCAGAAAACAGGTAGTAGTACAAACCCCTACTACTCCAGAATCCAAGACTCATGAACATGCCCATATCACATATAGCCCACAGAATGTAGTGGCTATTCCTGGTTGTCAACTTGATTATATCTGGAATGAGCTACCATCCAGAATTGGAAGGCTCACCTGTGATCCA
The DNA here is from genome assembly GCF_021556685.1 of Rattus norvegicus. Lineage (NCBI taxonomy): Eukaryota > Metazoa > Chordata > Mammalia > Rodentia > Muridae > Rattus > Rattus norvegicus. The sequence goes on from NC_141544.1 coordinate 88,351,210, forward strand.
GATCTTGAGGCTGGGAGATACAAGTTTCTGACCTGGATCTTGGCATGGAGATCTTAAGGCATTAGTGGCAATGAGAAGTTTAGGCCCAGGCAAAGTAGTGTACACTTTTAATTCTCAGGAGCCTAAGACAAGAAGACCTCCGAGTTTAAGGTCATCTTGGGATGAAACAATTCCCAGATCTAGGTATGGTGCTACACACCTTTAATCTGGGCCACACCTCTTGCTGGAGACCTAGCTAAGGACATGGCCAGCACATCCGTTGGAATCTAATTCTACAGAAGACCAGCTGAAACAACCAGCCTTGTGGGACTGAGAAACTACTAGGTTCTTAGACTTCCAATTCACAGCTGACTATTGTTGGGGAGTTGGACTACAGACTGTAAGTCCTAATAAATCCCCTTAATATAGAAAGACATTCTATATGTCCTGTGTCTCAAGCGAACCCTGACTAATACAAAGACTTACTCCTCAGTATAAGGCATTTCTAAAGACGGTAGTTTTCAACCTTGGTTTCAGAAAAGAAACAACTGGGAAGCTTCTGCAAATCCCATCGGTTCGGTGGTCATCTTTGTTTGGGTTTCCTCGCTATGAAGAGATACCAGGACCAAAGCAACTCTTACAAAGAGCAGCATTTAAGTTGGGGGCTGGCTTACGGTTTCAGAGGTTTACCATCACCGACTTGAAGGGAAGGATGTCCACATCTAGGAAGACATGGGTCTGGAAAAGGAGCTAAGAATTCTGTGTCTTGATGAGAAGGCAGCCAGGAGGATGCTCTGATTTCGTACTAGGCAGAGCTCAGACAAAGGAGGCCTCAAAGCCCACCTCCACAGTGACGCACTCCCTCCAACTGCTAAAATAAGACCACACCTTGTGATAGTGCGCTCCCCATGGGCCAAGCACTGAAACGCATGAACATGACAGGGCCAAACTTAATCATTACTACCCTATACCAATTAAATCAGAATACCTCAGAGCTGGGACCAAATATAAATGTTTATCAGATCCTTCCAAAGTTTTGAAAAAATCTGAAGGGTTATTAAGTGAATTATCTACCATATGTTGTAGAGAAGTACAACATAAGGTTTAAAAGACACGTCACAACTGGAAGCCAGTAGGCTGTTTGTGAGCTATGAACTATATAGGCTTTGAATTCGGTCCAGGGTCTTCTCTCTCAGGTTTTCTAGCTCTGTCCTGCCAGAAGCAAGCATTTTACCAGAGCACACCGACTTCCACTTAGCATGTTCTACAACCTTATTTTGTATCAGCCTCCTGTGTTTTGCATCCATCTCTGGTAGTCACCGTAAACTTCCAGAAGGAAGGACACTGCTGTAATCACCTCTTCCTTCCCCCATCATCCATACACCAGGGGCAGGCACTTAAAGACATTGATTTAGTGCCACACAGTGCCATAGGAATATCTATGATGTAGAGCTGAGACAGGTAAAAGCATCGTAACATTGGATCTGTCTCCCAAACACCATCTTCTATTCCGTGTGCTTCAAACCCTTCTCCACGTGCGTCAATGATTTTTAGACTCTGGCACCTCTATCTGAACAGTTCATGACCAGGAGAAAAAACTCTATGCGAATTCTGGAGCACTGGCCATCTGAGGCAGGCTCTACACTGGCGCTTTCCCACACACAGAAATAGACAATTTTGAGAATTTTGGTAAAAAAATTAATATGTACATGAATCATTTTTTTTCAGTTATGTAGCCAGAGCTGTTCATGGCCAAAGGAGTAAGAAACTCGAAAAGAACAAGGGAAAGGTTGTGACACTCTGGCCACCTCTTTGAATGGTGGCCATTTCACACAAAAGCTTTCTTCGGGCAATTCCGGTCAGCCGGACAATGTATGTGGCTCTTTCACATTGGTCATCCTTCCAGGGGCCCAGAGACTAAGGTGAGATTCCCACAGACAGTTCCAGACAAACAGAATTCCATAGAGCAAGTTGCAGGCTAGACTCCAGAGTCTAGCACACTTTTTTTTTCCTTTTTCTGAGAGCGTGGAGCCAACAGACAGAAAAGAGGGGAACACCTTGGCTAAGAAGGTATTTATGACCCAGCAGAAGGGGAGGAACAGGAAAGCCTCCAGCTAGTTCCTTGACTCTGGCAGCTGTTTCTGTCAACGTTCCCACTTCTAGATTGATGTGCATTGCCTAAATCCGGGGTACTGGGTTTGTTAAACTGACTCTTTGTTCAACTCTCACAATACGGATTTATGTCTCAATATCACTGGACATATTGGGCATTTGGCTGCTTTGGAAGAGGTAAGTAACGGAGGCCCAGTGCACAAAGCCGCACATCTGGAAAACTTCCAGAGGCAGAACTTAGGTACAGCTTCACTCTCCTCCAGCGGTTTGAACAGGAAACTCGGATTATTTATCGTTCTTGCTCACTCCTCACATTCAGTGAGAGAACACATCCACACTCAGCCACAGGAGAAGGCAAGAGGGCGACTGACCCTGCCCTACAGAAGGCGGGAAGCTTCTATTTTTGTGACCCAGAGCTACGTCCATTTTCTGCTTATTCTTAGCTGCATAAACTTGAGCAAACCACTTTCTTCTCAAACCTACTCAATTGGCCAGAGCTCCTCCCCTTCTCTAACACTTTTCAACCAGACTGAAATGGCCCTTCGTGCTGTATCTAAGGGTGACTGTGGGCCTCACTTCCCCATCGTCTTCTGCCATCCACAAGGGACCCCACACCCAAAACTTGTCGCCTAGGGTCCGCCTCTCCCGGCGGCGCTAGCGCTCAGGCAGCTGGAGCGCGGCTCGCAGAGGCTCGGCGGCAGGAGGAGCGTGTGAGCTGGAGGCGTCCCTTTAAGAGCGGCCAGCCGGGCGAGCCTCCGCCTCCAAGACCGCAGCGCTGCCGGCGGTCACCTGGGACTGTCGTGCAGCAGGACCGCGGCAAGGCAGGCGCGCTAGCTCTCGGAGCCAGAGCGGGGCTCGAACTCGAGGTGCGGGGGGCAGGCAAGGAGCGCGACTGTCCCCCTCCACGGGTCCGGCGGAGGATGCGGGAGAGCACGTGGGTGTCGCTGCTGTTGCTGCTGCTGCTGCCCGCGCCACAGCGAGGCGGCCCCCAGGACGGTCGCGGGTCGCCGGAGCCGGAGCCAGAGCGCGGCCCGCTGCAGCCCTTCGACCTGCTCTACGCTAGCGGCGTGGCTGCCTACTACAGCGGCGACTACGAAGGTGCGGTGCGGGACCTAGAAGCCGCGCTGCGCAGCCACCGGCGCCTGCGAGACATCCGCACGCGCTGCGCCCGCCACTGCGCCGCGCGCCGCCCGCTCGCGCCCCCAGGCGCCGGCCCGGGAGCCGAGCTGCCCTTCTTCCGCGCGGTGCTCGAACGAGCGCGCTGCTCCCGCAGCTGCCAGAGCCAGCGTCTGGGCGGCCCCGCGTCCCGCCACCGTGTCAGCGAAGACGTGCGCAGCGACTTCCAGCGCAGAGTGCCCTACAACTACCTGCAGAGGGCCTACATCAAGGTACTGAACGGGGCTGAGCCCATCACCAGTGTGACCCTTCCTAGGGTCCTTCCCGGGGTTGGGGTGGCGGGTAGTTACTGCTCTGCAGTCCATCCAGCCTTTCGAAGTGACTCTGTTTTGCATGCAAGTAGATGCCCAGAGACTAGATGGAAGGGGACAGATCAGCTTTGCTCTGTGTCTCAGTCAGCATCGTCCTCACTCGCACAAGTGGGCTGTGCCAATAAGATCATATCAAAAGTGTCTTTCCACACTTCGAGTGGTTGCGGTCCACCTAGACGCTAGAGTAGCTGGAGTAAATTCATTGACAAAGCCCACTGCTGATCTCCTTTTGGTGGTCCGTCCTACTTTGAGGTCTGAACTTCTGAGTTTAAGAAACAGCCCTAAACGGTCATAAACGTTATTTTTCTTCAACCATAGAAAAGCAAGGGGGAAAAGGTGTGGAAGAAGAATGCTTGAGGCTGTGTGAGGCAATCTACTGGAAGTGCAGATTTCTTTGGTACTGCTTCAGATTCCTGGGGTTCCCCCTGTCCAGGACTACTTCACCTCACATGCACAGTGCTCTCTGCTTTTACCACGTCTATGTAACTTCCCCGAAGTTGCTGTCAGGAGGAATACAATCAAAACTGGCATATCCCAGACCCGCAGTTCAAAAGACCTTACTAGATGCATAGCAGACAAAATGTAGAATGAATTCCCCAGTCCCCCACTTCCACAGACTAATGTTTCTCCGGGTCACATTTCTTCCTACGTCCTGGCTTTCTGACTCAATATATCTAGATCTTTCCCACAGCGGTGGGAGGAGTTAATAAGGTCACAACAGAGAACAAATCTTAGAGCTCCAGCGTGCTGTGTACACGGTGTTGAAGTTAAGGAGTTGACTGGTTTGGGTCAAGGAGTGAGAGAAACACCAGAATTCCCTCCAGGATTTGTGTGTTGTTTGTTCCCATGTGCGTTCCAATGGATTTGCTAAGACGTGTATATGTATATGCTGCTTTTTAAAAGGAGAAAGGCACGTTTTCTCCTGTTCTTTCAGAAATCAGTCAGTTCTGGGAGAGGGACCACTGAGAACCAATAGCAAAGATATTCTAAGTTGGTTTCCAGAGCTTCTGGCCCCTATGTATGGTCCTCTTGGGAGTCTCAGATGTGAGGGGAGATGTGGCCATTTTATTGATGGTTCTGTAGTACACGGCAAGTAGATTTTTCTCTTCTCAGGAAGAAAAGGAAAAGAGAGGGGATATATACTCATTGGGTCCTGTGAAAATAATTACCATGCAGCCAGCATGTGGATCTCTGTGATTCTGTAGGTATATATTTTCATGTGATATTAACATTTATTTCTCATTCCTGTGCCCCTACGCCCTGATTGGAGGTCAAAGAAGATGAAGTGATAAGCTTAATAGTCCCTTTCTAATGACTTTGATTCGTATAATTGACAAATTCTGAAGAAGGAAATATTTTACCCCTATAAGAATTTGCTCATTACCACCTACAGGATGTATTAGATTCTTTTCTCCCCTGTGCTCCATGGAACTCTAAAGGTAGCCTTGTCTTCTAAGGGACACACACACACACACACACACACACACACAGACACACACACACACACACACACAGACACAGACACACACACACACACACACACACACACACACACTAGTACCACCATCATATAGACTAAATCTCCCCAAAATAATAAAGACCATTCTTGGGCTGTAAGAGCTTTGGACTGTAGGATATTCACTAGCAGGGTGAGCAGCTCTTGTGTATGAGTTCATGCTCCTAGCGCCATGTATAACTGGGTTGATATAGTCAGGAAGTCACATTTAACTGAATTGCTTCTGATATCTAGGACCCAGTTTGCACTTAGGCCGGATATAACTTGGCAGAGACAGGAGGCTTCTCAGAGTTAGGAAAGCACAGCCATTCTCAACTTGAGGATACACATACTGTACTCACTTTCAGGAGTAATAACCTCCCACACCCTGGATAATGAGTTACTGACGGCAACAGATCCCTGGTGCTCATGAGTTGGACAGTAAGAAGAGGCGAGAATTGTAAACTCTGACACTTTGCACTTAACTCTCATTTTTTGAGAGTTGAAGATTGGAATGCCCAGAAAGAGAAAGGGACTTGCTCCTTATCCCCTGAGTGACCTTAGTGCTGTATGTTGATGAAGTGAGCCCAGGACCTGGCCAGAGTCAGTCTGAGCTCTCAGGCTAATGGACTCCAGCCTGTGCTGTGCCTAGAGTCCATGGTTGGCTCTGGGCTCTGTTGAATGCTGGACTAGCAGGGATTACCCTGAAGCCAGATTTGGACAGCTCCAGGGGTGAGCACGTCCTCGTTCCCTGAAATCACAGGTACTCTTCTTCAGTACTATTGCAGCCAGTCAGCCCAGAAGCCTGGCTTGCGGGAGAATTGAATAGTTGGATAGTGATAGTCCTACCGAAGCCTATTTTATGTTTGTATGCAAAGGCAGGGTAAGACTCATCCAATTATTTTGTAAGATACAATTTATAGGCCATAACCCAAACCCTATACATTTGACAGTCCTTGTAGGAGTGCATAATGGTTTCCGTTTGCTACTGCATGGAGCCAATGTCGTCCCCTTTACAGTGTCCGACACTTTGAATCTTGGCCTTGCTATTCTTCCTAGGGAGCTTGAAGGTCCAGGAGTAGGAATAGCTTGGAGATTGAAGTCTGTTGTATCCTATGCCAACTTTCTATTTTCCTGTCTGTGAGATGGGGAAATATGCTACATGCTTGATCTGAGTTCAGTTTAACACATTTCAGAGCCTGACTGCTAACAAACACTACGGTGCCGTTATTAAAGGATTCTCACTTCTTTGCCTGTTGAAATCATCACTATCCCAACAGACTTTTCCCCGCCTACCCTCCCTTCTCATCCAATGATAGGCTTCACCTTATCCTGGACTCGCCTTGCTGCATAATGACATCATCCTACAGGTGGGTGTCTGTGTTCCGGGGTGTCAGTTGGTGTGAAAAGTGACAAGACTGATGGATTTCTTACTGTTTGACACTTAAAAGTTCTGGCTGTTTTTTCAGGCCCTTCCCATCCTATACACTTAGTTGGTTTGATTTGTTCTCTCTCTCTCTCTCTCTCTCTCTCTCTCTCTCTCTCTCTCTCTCTCTCTCTGTTTTAAATTGACCTTTCGTTTCTATCGATTGAAGCTGCACTCCACCCACTGTGCCTACATTCTGAGCATTTGGGGCGTTTTAAACAAATGTAAGGGAAGACTAAATAATCTTATCTGTGTCCTGCCTGAATCCTCAGTCTTGAGGTTTGCTCTGATCCTCTGTGTTGCAATGCTAAATCCTATCCCTGGCACCTCAAGCAATGTTACCTGACCTTGCTCCTTAATTTAAAACTATGGGTCTTATAAAGATGCCTGTCCATGGGCAGAAGAGACACAAGGGAGGTTTGGGTTCCCGAGCTTGGAGTCAGAGGAGTGCGACCAGGAGAGAGGGCAGAAGATAAAGGAGAGGACACCATGGGGTCGATGAGTCATGAAAACATGCCCATGAGGGCTGGCCAATAGAGTGGCCCGGATGGAATATGGAAAGGTGTATCTTGGGGTTATTGGCAGGAGGTAGATATAATAGCATAGAGGGTACGTACCTGTCCAGCTATCGCTCTTTTGTCTGGGAACTGATGAACCAAAGGCAGGGTAGAAATCCCCAATTACAACACATCAGGGATGATTTCTCCTCATCTCTTCCACTGTTCCTTGTTGCTCAAAAACAAGGAGCTGCAAACTAGCTAGGTTCTTTATTGGTTTCTTTACTTCTTACTTAAAGCAAGCTTGCTCTTGCCCGTTTTATTCTTGAATTGGTGCATTGTGAAACTGGGCCTTTGTTTTCCTTCCTGGGATTAAGTGGGGGTGGGGGTGGTGCAATAACACAGGCAACTCTGCCTCACCCTCAGACATCTTCAAATCCCTTTATCTTGGACCATAATCTATTTGTGGTTTACAGAGACGAAGAAAAGTCATCTCAATTTATTTGTCTACTCCAGCTCTGGTTTGTAGCTGCTTTCTCTTTCTGGACTGAGTGCCTTCAAAGAGAAGTAAAAGCCAGATCAGGATGCTTCCTATGTCCCATGATTCAGAAACCCTGGTCCTGACCGGACATTTCAATCTCTTTTGGGGGTTTATAGAAACATGCACATTTGTCCTTCCATTATTTCAGGAGATATGGTTTTATCTTCTTGCAAGATTATTCTGAAATATTAGTTATCCTTCAGACAATGAGTCTACCCTCCCTTTGTAAAGTCTTTACTTTTTGTCCTTGAATCATCAAATGGGTCACCACCCCATCCTATGCCCTATTCCCTACACAGTGACACTCACTGTGTAGTCAGTTGCTTGGCCCTGTGTAGTCATCCTGGTTGTTTCTGCTCTGAGGTGCCCTGTGCCTGCAGAGACAACCTAGGTCTTCACTAGTCCATCCCTGCAGCCGCTGGGCTCTGCCAATTCAATTAGACTTGAGCAGCGACTAACTACTTACAAGTTTCCTTCCTTCTCAGCCTGGGGCATCAGGAGTCCTTTACAGGTTTTAATCAAGGGAAATAATAAAACTGCCTTCCATTTATTTATTTATTTATTTATTAATTTATTTATTTATTTATTTATAGACTCCATATTTTTAAATAGACTCCATCTCTGGGAATCAAATAGATTTTTGTCAGATGATGTCAGTGATGAGAAAACGTCAGTTTGTCTTCTGGGTGGGATTGACACACTGTGAAATGTGAGCTCTGTCTTGTGACAGGAAAACACTGATTTGGTGTGGCGGTGGTTCTTTTGTAATGATAACCAAATGAGAAAAATGTGCATATTTTAGAAGCTTCTTCTCAGGGCTGAGGGACTCCAGGTGAGCTTCTTCTAGTTAAATATCTGTGTTGGGACAGGCAAGTAGGGGAAGTTGTTTGATTCTAGAAACGCAATCCAGGAAAGGCAGAGAGAAAATGTTTTGGTCTAGAGGATTCCCAAAGGCCATGAAGAATTCTAGCCCCATCGCTTAACAATGTCACTAGCCCTGGATTGGCATAAACATGGAAGGTTGGGGTTTATAATACAGGCATCCTACGGTCTAGTACTGTGTCATCTTTTCAAGTTCCACATAAAGGGCATAACTGCTGTCGGAGGGTGTCCTGTGGAACCTGTGGTGCTTCAGAGACAGAGCAGACCGAAAGCAAGCCTTCCTCCGCTCCCCCTCCCCCTTGCGTTTTTCATTCCCATGGTACGTATTTCATTCAGCCAACCGTCACAGTTGTCTGGTGGAAAATTTTGCATTTCTCATTAGGAACAATAATTCTTTTCTTTTTTTTTTCCATTCCATGTTCTTCCACAATTCTTTTTCTGTCTTTTAATTCATCTCCCCTTTCCTGTTGTCTAACTTCCTAACTAATTTCTACCAGGCCTGTCCATCACTTGCCAAAAGGACAAACAGGAGGCTGCTTTCCACAGAGTATGCTGTGTGTGTGTGTGTGTGTGTGTGTGTGTGTGTGTGTGTGACAGAGAGAGAGAGAGAGAGAGAGAGAGAGAGAGAGAGAGAGAGACCTTCCTTCTTTGTCCAGTACTACAGACTGTTGGGAGAAGAAGCTAGGTAGCTTGTACTCTGTTAAGGTGATCCTTGGGGGAAGAGAAAAAAATAATACAAATCAAAGTGGACAAGTAGGCAAGGTCAGGTTTCTGGTTCAAGTCAAATGAAAAGCACAGAGCCTCATACTTTACAAGATTTACAGTTGTGAGCCTCTCTCATGAGTTTTCCCTTTACTCCCGGTTCCCTATGAGTTAGTTGTACTTTAGCACAGACTGGAGAAGATCGTCGCCATGTCTGCCTCTTTCTGCAGCTCTTCATGTCGCCCGCACGGAACACTGTGCACCAGTCAGCCCTTTTCCCAAGGAACGAATAAAGTGCACGAGAGGACAGAGTTGCTCAGATTGAATTCAATTACATAGAAGAGCCAAGAGTAGAACAGAAGGGCCCAGATTCCCATACGGCCTACACCCACCCAGGGTCCCAATCTTCACATCCAGTACATAAGTGGAAAACGGCACATTTATAACACAAGGCCCACAGTGTAAAATGCCAGACAAGGTAGAAATTAGAGGATTATTTTTATACCCTTCCTACCTGTTGTATTTAGGGTACGGAACTCGATCCTGGAGGTAGTAATAATTTCCATAAGCTTCACTCCCCTGCTCTCTGAGCTTTTGTGATTAAGTAGATGCACCAACTTCATCGTTTAGGTTCCTCCAGTACTGAGATTCTGGGCCAAGGCTCTCAAGGAACTCTTGTCATGCTGGGAGTTCATGGGTACAGTGGTGTCACATTTAAAGGGCTGTTCCTGAACTTTTGTGTCCTTGTGAAAGTTCACCAGGAAGGGAAAGTCACATCCAAGTGCTGAGCAGGAAAAACTGGCTGTCACAGAGGAAGTGGTGCACAATGAATCCATTCTAGAATGCTTCGTCTCCACGAAGCCATCTTTGATTTGAGCAGTGACTCCCAGTAAATACGAAGGAGTAAACAGAGGCAGGAGGCCCTTCTCCACACCAGTCATCTCTTCAGCTTTCTGCAATGGTGCCCTGCCTCATTCACGGTGGGGCAGAGTCTCAACAATTCTGTTTTACAAACAGAAAATAAACCCCCAAAGAGATGGCAACTGCACAAATTCATGCAGGAATTTAATGAGAAAGTTGAAGCCCGAGGTCTCTGGCTCCCACCTCTGTGACCTTCCCATTGATGCTGTCCACAGACCACACACCGAAGATGCACACGATATAAAACTAAAGAAAAAGACGTAGCATTTCGTGTACACTGTCTGGTCGGTGAGAGTCTCTAGAAATAAAAGCCGCACTCTCATCGTGCAGCGACCTTGCATGTCTGACTTTTCAGTATAGTCATACTATGTTTCTGGGGCCAACTCACCAGTCAGACCTGGGTCAGTGCTGCTCCCTGCTGAGTGAAGCAAGGAATCTTTTCTAGATGAGAAAGGAGGGAACAGAGCCAGAAAAGGAGAGAACCAAGATGTTAGTTTCCAGAAGTCCGGGCTATCATAATTACCCTGCTGGAATTCAGCATCTGAAAATAATTGATTTAGGTTTTGGGAAAGTGCCAGGACCCTACTGGGGATCGCAGCGTCACTGTGCCAAGACTCAGAAAAGGGCGGGATAAAGGTAAAAGATGCGGTGAGCAAATGAGTAAGAGACGGGGAAGCATGAGGAGTTAATTGAACCAATCTTTCTATTCTGGCTCGAATCACTGTGAAGACGGATTACTATTCTTATTATTCCTGCTCAAATGCTGACTGTTCGTTCAGCTTTGCCTCTGCCCAGATCGATAATCTTGCATGTTAAAATCAACATGCAGCGAAGAATCGGGCACAGAGAATTCCTCTGCCACCAGATTTGCATGTAAAATTTACCTTAAATGATGTTATCACAAGATTAATCCAGTAGACCATACAAATTATTCCCTAATTGAAGCAAGACATGGTTCTTAATATTTTAAGAGTGAACCGTGGATTATTCTCAGATTCTAATAGGTGCCCTTTACAAACGGCATCAGGGACAAAGACTTCCGCAGTGATTCATTGGTTTTAGAGGATTACCAAGGGGATTAATTAAACAGTGGACCCGAGACAACTTTCAGGTCAGTAGATTTGTAAGTCTTTCAACATTGGCTTAAATGTTTAGGGAAGAAGTGTTCTTCCTAGTGGAAGGCTTTCCTTTTTATCTAAGGCTGGTGACAGCATCTCTGCCCCTTAACTACTTAGTTGTCAGTAGCGCATACCCCACCCCTTTTCCGAATAGTACGACAAGCACAGAAGGTTCCTATGCATTGTAAAGTGCTTCAGAGGTTCCGGCTACCTCAGCGTGAAAGCAAGACTTACCCGTATCGGTAATGACTACACATAATGGTTAGAAGATCTCAAGTCATGTTCTGACAGAGGACACTCGAGGCTGTTATACCCACTGATAAATATTTATGAAAAAGTTTGGCTATATCTGGGCATCCCACCGAAAGGGAAATCATTGGAAACAGACTTTCTTGTTTAGGTGAAGAGCACTGGACTTACCTGCCATGGACAGTTCTGTCTTTCTGCCCTAGTTCAGATTGAAGGACAGAACAGAACTTGGCATTTTCTCTGCTTTCCATATAAATATGATTCAGCATATTTTAGGGATGCAAATGAGTATCTCTTAGTTGTGAACTCTAAGACTTCAGAATGTGTGCAAGCACTATGTACACACACACACACACACACACACACACACACAGTACATATCTTTCATCTTGGAAGTTACCCAATCAGTATTCTACTGTGACTCTTTGGTTTCTTGGATTTAGTCATGTAGCTAAGCCGGCCAAGAAAAATGAAGTCAACTTCACAAGTTTTGAAGTGTGGAAAATCAAATGTGTGTGTGTAGAGAGGATGGTGGTGGCAAGGGAGGGAGGGAGGGGAGGAGAGAGAGAGAGAGAGAGAGAGAGAGAGAGAGAGAGAGAGAGAGAGAGAGAGAGAGAATATATAGAGATCAGGGAAATGAAAGAAAAGAAATTATGAGGTGTATGTACATTGAGGAACAAAGCAAGCCAGGTGTCTGGGACACGAGGAAGCTGCTCTGAGCAGTATGTGGATGTCGTGGGCTCCAGTGTGCCGATCTCCATAATAAAACCAGTCATGAAGAGGCAGCCATGGGTTTTCCTTCAGTCCCATTTCACCACAGCCCCTGTTCCTGTGAGGCACTTCTGCCCTGGTGAACCCAGACCAGCGAAACCAGTGTCCTCTGAAGAGGAACAAAGCCCTTTTGAGGGAGATTCTACTTGCTCAGCATATGTACAAAATGTCATAATCCCTCTCCAGACAGCAAAACAAATAGTTCAGGGAGATTCACCATACCCCGCCCCCAAAGAGTTAGCTATTAACTTTCATTAGAATACCCTTCTTTTCCAATCAAAAAAAATTTTTTTAAAAATTGAGATCTTTCAGATGCAGCTTTCTTTTTAGGTCTTGGAGCTAGGAAGAATGACGTATTTTATCCATCTTCAAGAGGGAGCACATGCCATGGCTGTGAGGGAACAGTATACAGCAAAGCAGTTGAACAAACCATGAAAAACACTTACCACAAACAGACAAACAAACAAACAAACAAACTCACATAAACACCTGGCATACAAGTAAGTTAAAAAAACTAGCCATTTAAACATTTTGAGAGAACAGAAGGAATGAGATCCTGTAAGAAGCAGAGAGAAAAGAGCATGTGGAGAATTTGTTTAAATAAATAAATAAATAAATAAAGGAAGAAAGAAAGAAAGAAAGAAAGAAAGAAAGAAAGAAAGAAAGAAAGAAAGAAAGCAAGCTGTGTACAATGCTTCAAACTCAGACTCTGAGCTTGTGAGACTGAGGCAGGAGATGAGTTCCAAGACAAATCCTGTCTCCATAAACAAAGCAAATACAGTGAGATAAATAAGAACACAAGTGTACAAACTTAATTTGATGGGTCACTTTTCCTAACGGATGTGTACTTCTCTGAGAACTCAGATGGGGAAGACCTAGAAGGAGTGGAGGAAGTGGAATATATAATACGAAATATTGTATATTGGAATGTACTATATATTAAAAACTCATTTCTACTAAAATAATCTTGTGATAAATAATATTTTAAAGAGAATTTAACTTGTAATTATAAAACATATTACCTCAAAGCCAAGCCCGAGTGGATTACAGTTTCACTGATTATTTTTAAATTTGTGAAAGGAGATGCCATTTGCCTCTTTAGGCTTCCTTGGAATATTGGAGGAAGCTATTTTCCTTTTTTATGGCTTTTTGTGAGTTTGTATCTTTATGAAGAAAAATAATCGTTGGCTCACAAACTAATGAATGGATGAAATGAGAAAGCGTTTGAGAAACCTTCTCAAGAAAGACACATGCAATGAGGGGAAAGGGGACAACACAGGATGTCCGCTGTGATACTCTGAGGGATGATCAGAGGAAGACCTTCCATTTCTGCAGGCCTTAGAGGATCCCCTACTTTACCAAAGTAATCACGCAATTATTCATGTACTATAAAAGGTAAATACATTTGTAAATACGTATGTAAAATTACATATGTTTGCACACATATATAGTCATTCAAGTGCTCAAAGAATCTTTTATGAGTGTGAAACAAAATCAGACCGCAGTACACACCCAGGACAACTGAACCCAGAAAACTATCTCATATAATCTTCCTGATACACGTCATTGGGCAAACAGTTTATAAAGAAACCCAATGTGCCCAAACAGGCATAAAAAGTCATTGAAAACCAACATCCAGATTCAGCTTTGAGCCAGAGTCTGTTTACAGAGATAATTTATTAGCAATTGTAGATCCAGGGCATTAACTCTTACTGTGCTCCTGCTCTGCTGTAGTTCTTATGTGCATTTTCCTGCGAGCTTCAGATGGCTGTTCTAGTGACTCTTCACAGTGAGGCTGCTGAGGGTGGATGGTGAAACAGTGCACCTCAGGTGGTACAGCTAGTACTGAGCTGAGGTGGGATCTGAAGTATTAACTGGGTTTGTGCACTCTTTTTACCTCCTGTAATTTATTTACTTATTCACTTTACACCCTGATCAATCTCAGCACCCCTCCCTCCCCTCCTCCCAGTCCCACCCTCACACCCGCTACCCCAGAAGGAAGTCCCCCTCCCATGGGAATCCACCTACTCTGGCCTATCAAGTCACAGCAGGACTAAGCACATCCTCTTCCATTGAGGCCAGACAAGGCAGCCCAGCTAAAGGAAGGAGATCCAAAGGCAGGCAACAGAGTCAGCCCCTGCTCTGATTGTTAGGGAGCCCAGATGGAGAACATGCTCATACACGCTTTTTACAAAGTGAGTTTTCATGTCAGACTGTGTCTAGTTGGAAAAATAGTCTCACCTTTATAAGTTGACACTGTTAAAACTTTGATTATAGGGCCATGAAGTAAGTTCCTGCCTGGAAAAAAAATGGAGCTAATAATACATATGTTACAGAATATAAGGGATTCTTGTGTATGTGTATATATATATATATATATATATATATATATATACATATGTTACAGAATATAAGGGATTCTTGTGTATGTATATATATATACATACATATATATATATATATATATATATACACATATGTTACAGAATATAAGGGATTCTTGTGTATGTAACTTCCAAATAGAGGATAGACTTATGAGCAGACAGAGAATGTCTTCACTGTTTAGTGATTGCTCAGGCAAATTTTGTCTGAGGAAGTGGTTGCCCGTGCTACAGGCAGAGAAGCCTGGAGGACACAGGGGTACCTGGAGCTGTTTACAAGTTGAACACCCCACTCATATCAGCCTCTTCATTGTTACCACAAAAACACTCTTCCTAGTGGAGAGTGTCTGGGCCACCTTCCTAATTTTAATACTTTCCCTCTGTTCCCTACGGCTGTCTCCTACCATCTGATCCACAATGTCCTTCAGACTGTGGCCTCTATTTACTTCATTAATGAAGCAAGGGCTTTGCTCAAACATATTTAGAGCTTTCTTCTGTCTCACATGAATAGATAACATCTCTTCCATGGACCATCAGTTCTTGGGAATTTTAAATCCCAGTCAGTCAGTCTCTTTCTCATGCCAATCTCCTGTACCCATGGGGAAAGCTTATTTTGGGAATGAGCAAATATCACGGGGTCAACTGCTTCTTGTATAAGAGGCAGGTAATGAAGGAGTCAATCAGATAAAACTGCCTAGGCCTGACGAAGGAACTGCGGCTTCATTCCCAGCTCTGTCACTAGGGTTTCTCTCTTACCTGTCAAGTCCTCCCTTAGGATAAGATCAGCTCCGAGCCAGATGGTCTATAAGCACGCTTCTAGTGTCTCTGGGCTCCAGAGTTTCACGTTGTTTAACGTACTGGTTTGTGGAACCGAAAGTGTACGAATGGGAAAAATTAGATGAGCTAATAGTTCATGAAATACACACTCAAAGAACAGACTTTCTAGTGTACCTGTCATTCAGTCCTCACCTTTGGACAATGAATCATACCAAGCAATGTTTGCAAAGAAGACACACTAGTATTCAAGTGTGTGGCGCTTTAATATGATAACGATGTAGGCCACTTTCAATAGAGATAGAGCTAGGGGGATAACAGAGCGATGGCATATGAGAAGCTGTTGAGTCAGGTGAGTAGGCTAGCAGAGGAAAACGGACAACCCAAAGCATCTCGGTCACCATCCGAGACAATGACCTTTCGTCTTAATGACACCGAGGAATCAAAACACTGGGGCTGTGCAACAGGATTCAGAGACATCCTGTCTAATAGGAAATATCCCTTCCCCCAACGCTAGCATATGTTCTAAGATAGGACAGGGTGGCCCAGGAGGACTTCAGACACGAGCCAGTCACATGCTAACAGGGTTGTCATATTTAGATTCAAGCATTACAGTGATGGCAAAATAGACGACATTTTCTAATGTAGCCTTGGTTGGACTCTGGTTATAAAATTTGACCTTCACTCATACATTAGTCTGTCATTGTAACTTTTATTCTCCTCTAATCATTATCTCCAAGGCTTACTGCCTCCCTCTGCTCACCTAGGCCTAGTCCTGAAAGCTTCTAACCTCCATGCAATCTAATCCAGGCCTAGAATGTTTCAGCCTCTGAGACTTGCTGCTGAGTGAACTCCCCCTTTCTAGTTCTTTCCAAGGTCCGCCTGGCTGGTTGAACTCAGCTGTTCTGGCTCCAACTCCTCTCCAGTCTGACTGACTCAGTATTGCTTCTTCTCTCGGGTTCTCCTGAACTGCTTTCATTGCCCTCAAACTAGCTCTAGGAATCTTCTCTTCTTCTAGGAGTCTAATCTTCTTCTCATTCTTTGGCCTGTTCTATCTTTACCTCTGTCTAGCTTGTTCAACCTGTCTCTGTGAAATTCTCCCAGTAAAACTGCCTCTCTCTCTCTCTCTCTCTCTCTCTCTCTCTCTCTCTCTCTCTCCACTTCTCTCTTAGGCAGCATCCCTTTCCTCTCTTCTCAAGAGCTGGTCATATCCTATTCTGTCAAATCTTTTTCTGATTCATCACTTTGTCTGCCATTCATCTATACTTCGATTTCAAACATAGGTGCTTTCTTCTACAAACTACTGTTACCTAAATCATCTTGGATTAAAGTTGTGTGCTAAGATTGTGTCTGTATTCCAGCCAGAGGGATTAAGGGTATTAAAGATGAGCTACACCATAACTAGAAATAGGTTTTTCCAGTAAACACAATCTCAGGGTTTACAGAGTGATCAAATATCCTGCAACAATTGTCATTAAAGACTTCAAATTGGAAAGGCTTTTAGTTTTATATCTTGTTTTACAAAGTCCAGTAAGTATGACCGTAGACCGGAGTCAGTAGGTAACCTACAAACTTCAAACAAGAAAGTAGATAAACAATTCCAGACTTTTAAGCACTTACAGAGGCCAGCCTTCTCAGAGAAGCAACAGGAACCTCCTGGATGAACAGCATTGGACCTTTGGCCTCTGACTCAATCTCTGATAACATCTAACGTAGTTTTAGTCATTACAGAGACACCTGGAAGATTTAAGTTGAATGCTACATTTCCTGCAGTTGACCAAAATGTACCTACATAGAAACGGAAATGTGTATAAGCCTCTTCAGAACAGACTAAGCAAACCATTCCTATTCTGATTTCCTTTCTGTTAGGCAGGAGCCAATGTATAAACTTTGAGGTATGATGAAAAACTACGATTAAACTGCAAATCTTTTTATCAGTACCAGTTGTTTATTTTAACATGCAAAGGTGACCAAACAGATAGTGAATATGAAAATTTTCAAATGATGTTAGATATCGTTAAATTGGATCTTGTTAAAGGACAGTTTAAACCATCAATAGACAGAAGTTAGTAAAAATTAATAGTGCATTTGCCAGTCTGTATTTATCTTCTAAAACATTTCCCATAGCTCCAGTTGGTAAAGAATGGATGCTGGATCCCAGCATGGGGCTGAGTGGGAGTCAGTAGAAGGAGGGTAGAGTGGGGAAGTCTAACAGGGAAGGAACATGAAACAAAATTCTGGCAGGAGGTAGTGGGAGAGTGATACTAGAAACCTGGGCTCTCTAAACACCATGTTGACAGCAACATGTGTTGGCACACCCCATTTCCCCAGGTTATTTTGCTGCAGTGTACTCTGGCGGTTTGGAAATATCAGAAGCTGCAGCCGCAATGATAAACTCGTTCTGGTCCTTAGACAAGAGAGGGCATGTTTAGATACTTTCCTTTTCAATCCGTTTAGCTGGTTTTTCTAGGTGACAAGCTTCTCCAGGTTTAACAGACATGGAATCGAAAAGGAAACAACCTCTATGGTCATCTGGTGCTGTGGTCCTTAGCCACTCCATGTCCCCCACACACACTGTAGGTTTTTTTTCTATGATTTGACACTGTGTTTTGTCCACAATTTTTAGCTGTACTTAAGAGAAAATATAGGAAAAAGTTGGTTTGTTCCATCACTTTCAGAAACAGAAATCTTTGCACAGACTTTAAAGATTTGATGATCATAGTGGTGTTGTCAATGGTGAAGAGGAGGAGGAGGAGGAGGAGGAGGAGGAGGAGGAGGAGGAGGAAAAGGAGGAGGAGAAGGAGGAGGAGAAGGAGAAGAAGAAGAAGAAGAAGAAGAAGAAGAAGAAGAAGAAGAAGAAGAAGAAGAAGAAGAAGAAGAAGAAGAAGAAGAAGAAGACGACGACAACGACGATGGGGAGGAGGAGGAAGAGGGAGAAGAAGGAGGAGGAGGAGGGAGGGGGAGGGAGGGGGAGCAGGAGAAGGAGGAGGAGGAGAAGGAGAAGGAGAAGGAGAAGGTGGTGGTGGTGGTGGTAATGATGATAATGATGACAGGAAGGAGGATGGTGGGGTGATGAAGGTGATAATGCCATTTGGAATAGATCTAATTCTAGCATTCTGAATGGGATATACTAATAATATTTTGCCACCAAAAGCAGCACCGACGTCTTTCTGATCTTACATAAAATCCTAGGGCCAACTCAACTGAGAACCACTAAGCCGGCTCTGGGCAAGTGGATTGTGTTGTAGCTCATGTAAGGTTCTGAAGAGAGGCTTTCTCACTGCTGCTTGTGTGCTATGTCCACCTACTCTTTCAGCAGCTCTAGAGACATGGCGCGGGCTCGTCTGGAATTCAATCTGTGAATTAATCCTTCACGAATGAGTAAATAGTTCACCATCCCTGTCTCCTTTCCCAGTAGAACAGTTAACAAAGACTTGCTACTTGAGAACGAAGGCATGAACCTGCATGTTAGCTACTCAAAGCTTAGTCATTAGGGTGACCCAGCCTAAGAGTGCAGCCCCGGCAACAGGAATCTGCTTTAATCTGGGGGCACTGCTCAGTGGAAGAGCGCTTGCCCAGTACGCATCAGTCTTTAGCTTCTAGCCCCGAGACTTCGAAGTAAACAAATAAACAAATAAAGAATAGTGACTGTGTGTGGGTGGGTGGGGTATGTATATGTGTGTGCATGTGTGAATGTGTGTGTATGTGTGTGTGTGTGTGTGTGCAATGGGTCTATGTGTATATGTGTGTGTCTGTGTGTGCATGTGTGTTTGTGTGGGCGTGTATGTATGTGTGTGCATGTGTATATATATGTGTGCATGTGTGTTTGTGGGCGTATGTGTATCTGTGTGTGTGCATGTGTGTTTGTGTGTGTGCATGTATGCATGTGTGCGTGTGTGTCTATGTCTGTGTGTGTGTGTGTGTGTGTGTGTGTGTGTGTGTAGAAGGCAAGTAAGCAAGGACAGGGAACATGGATAAATTCATCCCCAGACAAATTGTCAAACAAACAAACAAACAAACAGCAAACAGTTCATTCAATACATTCTATGTGAAACACCAATTCAGTTTAGGAATGAAAATGATAATGTTCTTGAGCAGTGATTTTTACTCTCGCATAACATCTCAGGATAAAGTGAGAAATGCCATAATCAGTACTTCCTAAGTCCAAAATTCTTATGTATATTTGATCTAAATCTTCAGGTAATCTTGGCATTTGATAGAATTTCAAAACATATTTATCGACCGTGATATATTCCATTCTCACACACAAAAAAATCAATTTTTCTATGATTCTTTGAGGAATGGCTTATTTTTAGATATTTAAATTGAAATAGTATGCTCAGGAGAACATAGTTCTCAAAAGATACTTCTTTAGTGGAGACAGTAACTTAGTAGATAGATTTATGATTAACCATAACCAGTTGGGTGAGGTGCCAGGAGTCAGGGACATTTTGACTCTAATTTTATAATAACCTGGCACAAGTTCCGTGTCGCATTAGTTACTTAACCTTTTTTGTTGCTCTAAAATCTTCATCTATATTTTACCTTGTGTGGTAGTGAGATCAATTCCAGGTCTTTGCCAATGCTGAGTAAGTCCTCGGCCTCTGAGCTGTATCCCCACTTAATGTCTTCATTTGCAAAATAGAGGAGTGGGAATGTATAATCTTGGAATTTTTGATCAAACTCAGGGGCATAGTTCAATACTCAGTATAATACTTTCTCTGACAACTTATTGAATGTTACAGAACTATACTCATCAGTTTGATCCTAGTAAATCCTACCTTCCATAGCATAAAGGTGTTATGCTTAGTTAATACAAATTAGAGAGTTACTTGACACTCCCACCAATGGCTCTGTACAGTGGTTGTCCAGCTGTGGAGCGATACCATTTACCATCTGCTCTAACGAGAGGATGACAAAGGTCTTTCTCTGTTATGTACACTGTTCTCCGATGTCCTCCAGTATCATTGAAAGTGGAACTTCCTCCACATGTTCATTCTTTTAAATTTCTAATCACAACACATACTGTCACTGTTTTCTCTATAATGCCCTGGCTTTAGCCAGTAACCTGACTTTCACTTCTAAGGTTTATTATTACTTTTATAATGATTTCCATTAGCCACTAAGATATACTATGTATATTTAACTGATGTATAGCAATATATTATAGTACTGTTAAAATCTAAAATTTGGCTGGGTGGTAATGGCACATGCCTTTAATCCCAGCACTCAGGAGTCAGAGGCAAGCAGATTGCTATGAATTTGAGGCCAGCCTGGTCTATAGACTGAGCTCCAGGACAGCTGAGGCTACACAGAAAGCCCTTCTGGAAAAACTAACAGACAAACAAAGAAATTGCAAATTGAATGACATTAAGTGCTTCTTGATATTTACCTGGTGGGTATGTAGGAACACTCGGGGGAAGCTACTGACCATCTTATACGGGTTTAAAAATGTCATAATTTTTAAGAGCCTAATGAGATTGCTTTGAGAATCATAATAAAAGCATGTATTTCAAGTTTGTGGAATGTACCTTTATTGAGAATCTCTTTACATCTGAAATTGTTTGTGGTCTATACAGTAAGCCATGCATGACTGCAATTTTTGAGGACCACCATACCTTAAGCCTTGAGGAAGTTATATAAGGCCTCCTAGCTTCTGTTTCCTAATCTAGGAAAGAAGGCAAGATACAGTGAGACCGTGACGATCTCATTAGAGAATACTGTGTACCCAGAATAGCATGGGCTTCCGCCAAGAGCTCCCTGAATAATGACTGCTGCTGGTGTTGTTATCATTATTATTTCCCTAGTAGCTTGATATCTGTCTTATAGAACAAAAGAGAAGTGTGTCAGTTGCCCTTTTCAATGCAAACCTCCAACTTTTTATTTTATACTGTGAGTATGAGGCTCATTATTTAGACCCAGAGTTGTCCCTGGGGAAGTAAGTTGTAGATAGTTTGACTTTCAGGCAGTAAGGCTGACTCATAGGCCCTTCTAAGATGTCAGGGCTTCTGAAAATGAGTTTCCCTCTCTGTAAAATGAGCAGTATTAATTTGTTACACAAGATTGCAATGAAGAGGAAAGAAAATGTATTTGACACATTTAGTGTCCCTAAGTCTACCTAGTGGAAGACTGTCACTCATTGAGAGACTTTGTATCACTAAGAAGCTTGTTCTGGTTGGGAATGAAATTTGGAGAGGAAATGTTTATTAATGTTAATTAATGAAATGTTTCTTTTATTTTTCAACCCATGGAATTGCTTGTTCCTGCTCATAAATTTACTATATGCTGAGTAATTTCACACAACACTTCCTACTTCATATAAATTAGATATGGGTACTAAAGAAATAAAAGAACACATAGTTTCTTGCCCTTGAAATGCCTCTGACCTCCTCTAACACATTCCAGACTCACAAATACCTTTATCTTCAATAAAGGAGTAGAAAATGTACTTGGGGGTAGGGCACTGCTTTGTGAGAATGTCGTTGGGTATTTGGCTTTTCTTCCTTTGAATTCCTTTGATAACATCCACTCCCCAGGATTATCTAGCAATGTGTGGAAAATTTAGCAATAAGAATTGGGAATTCAGGGTTGGGGATTTAGCTCAGTGGTAGAGCGCTTGCCTAGCAAGCACAAGGCCCTGGGTTCGGTCCTCATCTCAGAAAAATAAAAAAAAAAAAAAAAAGAATTGGGAATTCAAATGAGACATTCTACATGGGATGCTTGAGACAGAGTGAGGAAGTGTGCGTGCCCACAACAAGAGTTCTCGTTTGACCCTTCTTAGGTTAAAGGTCTTATTACTCTCCACATTATAACAACAGGTCTTGTGTGTGCTCCATTTTGTGTGTCTGTGCAAGTAAGATTGTGTGTAACCATGTCTGACTCCCACCTCTCTCTTTGTGTGTGTGTGTGTGTGTGTGTGTGTATGTGCTCTCATGCTTGTGCTTGTGTGTAGTTCACACACTTGTAGCTGTTGAGTCAGTCTCTTATTGGCTTATTTACTGAACAGTGCATTCAAACCCAGCCTCTTTGGTTTCTGCTTTTTAACCATATGAAAGGAATCAGCACTGGCAGACACAGAGCAGCCCTTGTCTAAATCACACAGTCAATGAGTCAGGATGTGACTTAGGTGATCCAGCATGCAGATCCCCATTCATGTCATCCTATGCCAGTGAATAGTGAGGGTTAGGGTGGGTCATGAGACAACCACCTCTCGTGTTTGCATCGTGCCATGGAATTGAGAACTGTGTTAACAGAGACGTCTTTAGTTCCTCATGAGAACCCTCAGAGAAAGCTGAGATTCAGTGAGTCAGACCCTGAGTGCAGCAGAGTTGTGATTCAGTAGAGGATTGCAGACCCAAAGCCCACATTCTTGTCCAAATGCCACAATCGTCATCTGTTCAGAAGAGCTTTGTAGACACAAGGCTACAAGGTCAGTAATATTTCCATTTCCAGACCCTCCTAATGCTACTTCTGCATGTGTTTTCTCCAATGTGATGTCACCACACCACAGAGGTCAAAACTTTGTTTGCAAAATACCATGCACTGTGTGAGTATATGTGAAACATCTAGATGCAGGCAATAGACAGTAACATTTTCTGAGCCTTGAGTAGTGTACAGGGTTGAATGTGACTGCTCTGTGAATTTCTTTGATGAGAAGGTAATCACATTATATTTTAGAGATGCTGCACCAATCTCCAAGTATGCTGATAGACACGCTGAATTATACACCACAAACAGAAGCTCTGGTTATGGATTATAGCTCAAAACTATCCTCTCTAATGGAGGGAGGGTTTTGAATCCATTCATTCCACTCTTAAGTGCTTGGAGACCCTTTGACTTTTTTTTTTTTAGATTTATTTATTTTATGTACACTATAGCTGTCTTCAGACACACCAGAAGAGGATATCAGATCCCATTTGAGATGGTTGTGAACCGTCATGTGGTTGCTGGGAATTGAACTCAGGACCTCCGGAAGAGCAGTCAGTGCTCCTAACCGCTGAGCCATTGCTCCAGCCCCCCTTTGACCTTTTAGGACATCTGTGATCACTCATCTGGGGCAGTCACAGGGGGTGGTAGGTATGAGAAAAAAAGTTTTCAATCAGAACTTAGCACAGGGGCACAACTAAATTTGGGATCACCAAAAAACTTTCTATCTGAAGCAGATAAGACTGGAGCCTGGATATTATTCCTAACTGGCTATCATTTAGCAGATAGCGCAGCTGTATAAACAGGTCTAAACAGGTCTCTGTGTGGCTCTTGTGTATATCCTTGTGTTTTGTTTGTAAACTTCCTTGGTCTGTTCTGTGTAAACACTGATGTTCAATGCTGGATTTCATTCTCTTGTCTGAGTTACAGAATATAAAATAGGACATTGGAAGTAATGATTTAGGCTGGCATGTGACAAGTTAGTGCCATCGTCTTTTATTGCTCACTGTTTTGGTTTCTGCTTAATTTGGCACAGCTGCATGGCTTTGGCTGTCTCTTTAATCCTAACTTATATGGGATGTGAGAAAAACTTGAATTTTCTGCTCTTAACGTTTTGGATAGAATTTGTTATTCTTTTACACTAGGAACCATAAGCAAAGTGTTGAACATTGTATGATTCTTTGTAAAGAAGATATACATTTCTTGCTTAACATTTGTTGATTTTTTGAGTGTGACAATTGGCCATGGGATATGAGTCAAATTTGAGCTTTGGTACAGCTGGATAGTGTTAAAAAGGGTATTTAATGTCCCTAATGCTCAGTTTTATCATCTACAAAATGAGCATATTATCAAGCCTCAGTTTCATTGTTAAGAGAAGCATTAACTCAGAGTGTTAGCATTAACTGAGCTAATGTGTTTACAAGTCTTATTTCAAGCATGCCAGTGGTAGGAAACATGGACTAACTTTTTCTGCTAAAAACAATATCCTCTTGGGAAAATGTTCATGGCTTCAGCAAGTTTTCAGTTTGGTATTGTTTATTGTGGCTGTGGAATATCCTTTATGTAACAGTGGAATATATAATATCCCTTTATATCCTTTATATAACAAGGTATATATAAAGGGCTATAGGTAAGGCACTCTTGGTAGTCTCCTTGGTCATAGCCTTTCTAACCTCATGAGTTTGTGCCAGCCCTTTTGCATCTTTGCGTCTCTTGATTTTCTTTGGTGGGAGGAGAAATGAGGCCGAAGGCTCCTCCCTTGCCAGCTTCATCAGGAGAGTATCCCTTTATGCAGCTGCGTTCAACTGCATTCCGAGTTATACACTTGCATCTCCATATCATCCCAAACTTATCAGTTATGGGTTTGTACAGAAAGACAGTGACACCCAGTACCTATTGTTGTTGGTGTCCTTAGACACCACCAAACAGCTACCTCAGGGCTGTGACCTTGAGTCAGCCTTTCCAAGGCCACCACTGTCCCAGCGGCTTAGGGAAACATGCCCAAGTTCTTTAGAAATCAAGGGGAAAATCTGAATCATTGAGCTGTTTAACTTGATTGCTAAATTTAGCGCACTGCTTCACAGACCAAGACAAATCTGTCTAGAATGGTTCTTGTTGCTACCAGCAACAAGGGTCATAGAAGTGAAGGACGTCAGATATGCAAGCAAATGGAAAACAACTTCCTAAAGTAATGCCTTCCAGAAGAATCCCGAGGCTAGTCACAGTGCTGGGGGTGGGGATGGGGGTGGGGAAACTAACGAGGAAGCATAGCTTATCTTGGAATTTCCTTGTTTGTGGTTCAGAGTGGAAGTGGTTATAGATTGGAAGTTGCGGTCCAGCATTTGAATGTGGTGTTGGGTGTGGAAAAACATCATTTCAGAATGTGAAACTCCACAGGTCCCATCAATCAAGCCCGGGCTAACTTTTCTAAGTAGCTCTTTCTGAATGCTGGCTGACATCCAAGGCTGCTAGACATTGCTCTCTATCCAAACTTATGATATCACTAGAATCAATCAAAATCCTTTTAGTCTAGGAAATGCAGTATTCTTTTCTTCTGGGAAGCAGAAACGATGACAGTGTGAAACGATTCCTTTTACTATGCCAAAGCAATCTAAATGGCCTTATTGGAATCTTTCAATAAGTCTTATAATCATGAAAGAATTACTTTTTCACTTTCATTGATTTTTTTATAAAGATTTATTTATTATGCATGCAGACATTTGCCTGCATGTACACCTGCAGGCCAGAAGAGGTCATCAGATCTCATTATAAATGGTTATGAGCCACCATGTGGTTGCTGGGAATTAAACTCAAGACCTCTGGAAGAGCAGCCAGTGCTCTTAACCTCTGAGCCATCTCTCCACCCTTTCATGGGTTTTTATTAAGGGCCAACATGGTGAGTTTTACAACATCCAAAAGACCTCACATTTAAAAATTTATTTCCCATGTGTCTCTTCTTGGGATATCAGATCTCTGAACACTACTAACATTGTGTCCATTCCCACAGCTGTTACATTCTCATTAATGTCATCTTTCTTGTTGACCCCAGCTTCTTGTTTCTGCTTCATTGCTGCTCTTGCTTTTATTTATTGTGACTCCCTACCTTGGAAATCCCACAGCCATGAAGCTAACTATGGTATCATCTTCCTTCAACTTGATTTGCCCTTATCAACTTTCCAACACCAAGGAAATTCCCTCAGAGGCCTTTCCTCCTGTTTTCCCCTCTCAATCTGGGCCAGATGCATGCCTGTGGTGGGACAGAGGCAGATGGACATTTGTACTGCCATCAAGACCAACTGCTACTCTTCCCGATGTGCCTTGTCAACCTTTATGGTAATCAGCTTTATCCACTGAACACTACAGGTTAACGACACACAGACTGTCTGTGATACCCACTAACTGTCAACATGACAGCTGTGGAATCAGTACCATTGAGGAGTTTTGTGCCAATGTCACGTTTTTTCTCAAAGCTGATGTTCAGAATCATTTACAGTCCTTGTGTCAATATCCATTGACAGCACTCCTTTCTCTCCAACTCTGTCTAGGTAACCTTTAAAGAGGGTATAAATACAAGAGGAGGTGATAGGGAAAAAAGAGAGTGCGCCGATTAGAGACACTGAACAGGTTAAGTGAGTGGGTGTTTGTATTTTCGTATGGATGGGAGGGAAAAGGAGAAGTCTCAAGGATGCAAAGCTGGGTGACTGGCATATCGTGACTCTATGTGCAGGAAGAACCACAGTGGAGGGGGCAGAGTAGGAAGGAAGAATGCTATGTTCCCTTGTCTCTTGTCCCTATAAATGCCTAATTATTTGTGGCTAATGGCCTTTCAGAATACAGAATACATGATTGCTTCAGATGGATGGGCTTTCAAAATAATAGGGCACATACCAGAGATACTAAAAAGAGTTCAGATCCTGGCTTCCAGAAGAATAATCCTCCCAGTGTTGGCTGAGGTCACTAATGGCAGATGAGCAGAGTAGCAGGTGTTTCTGGGAAAGGCTGCGGCATCCTCCACCCTTTCCTTATGTCTAAAAAAGATGCATCTCTGAGTAGGGACTGCTTCTAGATTTTGTGTCTTGCCTTAAGCACAAGCTATTTTTCCAATTGACCCTCTTCTGGAAGGGATTTGTGTAAGGCAGAGGTTGACAGTTGGTGACAGATACATGGCAGTGGGGTAATTTTAGTTACCAATTATTGCACATGGTCTTGTTTATTGGTCAAGAAGAAATATTATCATTTCCAAAGACGATGGGCTGAGACTTCCATTAACATGTGTATTCTCAAACGCAGTTCCACATCTAGCACCCTGTTAATGGAGTGTAGTAGCTGGCCTGTAGCATTAGGCTCTTTGCTTTCTATGGGGTTTTCTTTAACATCCTGTTCTCTGTGCATCTAGCCTTAACTAGGGCAGAAATGGGGTGAAAGCACAAGAACACACTTTCAGCTGGCAAATGCTATGGCCAAAGGGACCCTTAGTGTTAGCTCCACCACTCTGCTTTATCTTAGGCGAAAAAGGAGTCAGAAAATTTAAGTTCAATGGTGCACCCTAGCAAACTTAATTTAGTAGGAAACTTTTTAAACTATACAAAGGCTTGTATCCTGTTACCAACATGAACAATAAACACAAATACATATAAACATACATACCATGAGATTGCCTGTGTTTTGGTTTGCTCACACTAGTAGCTCATTATTCACACAATAAAAATTAACGTTGACATTTAAATATAAATATCATGTATTAAGTAATGCAAGCCTCCTCCCAGAGTGGTGTAGAAGGAACACAGACTAACCTTGTTCCTTTGGGGAAGGGCACATGTGGTAACATTAGGTATGGTCTCAAGAAAGATTAGTTAGCACTTGTTGGTGTGTGGGAAACTCTGGGAAAGTCAAGGAAAACTCTGGGGTCACTTATTAAAGTTCAACCTTCAAAGGCAAGCTGGATCTGAGATTACTGGAGCAGGGCAGGGTCCCGCAGGTAAAGCCATGTGTTTGAATACTCACTCCTGTGTGTGTTCTCCGGGCAGGCCATTCTCTGATTGCTAATGGTCTTTAGGGTCTGAACTATGCATAGCATGATCCAAGCAAGTTAATTCTCCAGAACATTTGTCCATTCACCTTTCTCTACCAATTAATATTCTGCTTTCAATGTTTTGGTCAACATTTATTTGCTGTCTGTGATGTGGGTCACTATAGAAAGGACGCAAAGGAAGAAATTTCTGATCTTTTCGAGACTGTAGATCTGTTTAGTTAGGTAGGAAGCGTGTTTCTTTGAGTGATGTTTGACGGAGGCATGGAAAGATGCCGTGAGGACATCCAGGTGGGAGAAGTTCTGGTCTGCCACGCCCAGATAAGTCCATCTAGAGAGAGGGCTCACTGAGAAGATTCTCTCCACTATATGACACACACACACCAGACCACAAGTTCTTTACTTGAAGACCAGCCACCAAGTCTTCACTCAGCCTAGAAGCCTCCCTCTCAAAGGCTCCATTCATCATGTCTTTACTGTGGGATTGAAATGTGATGTGGTATTGGTGTTACCAACTAAATATGGAGTCAAAACCTCAAATTGCTTTCGGGTTGTAGCTTTGTGGTAGCCAAGTCTTTTTAAGCAGACCCCACAAATGGGACACCCATCTTGTCTTGCCCTCACTGTTATGACTCAGTGGGCTTAGGAAACCCCAGCATGACAAGCGGCACTTGTCTCTCCGTTTCTGACATGTGTCCTCTCACGTATCTCAGATGCTTCCAAGGCCTCTCCCTGTAGAGGCTTCCTTCCTGTGCTGGAAGAGCATGGAGGGAACAGAGTAGAGGGCGAGATACATGGTCAGCATTTGGGACTAATCTCTGTAGTCAGGACAGACCACCCAGATCTCCCTCCTGCTTGCAGGGAAGGGGTGGAAAGTCACAGGAAAGGGGAGATTAAGCAGTTCTTAATAACTTAGCTTGAGGACCTAGAGGCCCATCCTGTGCTGCACACGTTTCAAAGGATGACTTTGACAGTTTTAATTAACTTCATCCCACGATTCAGTCAGCTGGAAGCATCCTCAGTCATCGTGTGAATGAAGCTGTCAGCAACCCTGGGAGATCAAATTAAAAGCTAGAGCAGGAGTTGATGGTGTGGAATGTCACCATCTCTTCTACAGGGATTGAGTGTTTTTCCCCCGGCTCTCCTTTATATTAAGCACTCAGCAAGGCAAAGAGTGGGAAAGTTCCAGAATAGCACGGATGTCAAAGCCCCTTATTCCATGGGACGAGGTTTTCACAGTTCCCATATTCCAACCACTACAGAAATAGTTTCTATGGTCATAGTACATGTAAAAAAATACTATTTTAAAGTTCTAAATTTTATCACTAATCCTCAGAGGTTGAGGCAAGATGAATGTGAGTTTCAGGCCAGAAGAGGATACGCAAAGAGACCCTGACTCCAAAAGCACCGTTTTTATTTTTCATTTAAATCAAAAAATTCTTAATTTTTTTTGGGGGGGGCAGGGTTGCTAGTGATTGAATCCAGGGCTTCCAGCATGCCGAGTAAATGCTCTACCACTGAGTTATAGCCCCAGTTTTTCCGTTTTGTTTTGTTTTCAGTTAAAAAAAGAGAACGAAAGAGAGAGAATTTTGAAAAGAGAATTCTTTTGAACTTAGTGTTCTTAAGCCTACAGCTGTTCTGAGAAGAAAAATAAAAACTACACTCAATTCATGATGCTTCTAATCTGCTCGTCCACTTTCCATGGAATACAGAAGTGATCTGGTACACACCCAGAACAGAGTCTGGAACTTGCTTCCAATTTTGATCTTCCCACCCAACAACTGTGACTCATTGTCGCCTCATCACAAGAGACATGCGTGTGGTTTCTTTCTTGCTGCTAGTTCTTTTGAGAGGAGTTCTCACATAGCCCTGGCTGTAGTCAAACTCTTTGTACACCAGGCTGGCCTTGCAGCCAGTGTCCTGATAGCCTCTGCCTCTCAATTACAGGGTTTAAAGGCATGTGCCACCATGCCCAGCTTCATGTTTTTTTTTTTTTATTGTCAGAGATGTAGAAAAGAACCTAAACTTGTCTTGTGTCCCTGTAAAAGATAACCTTTGTGATTACTGTCATTTTTTTGTCTTGAACAGTTCTAGAATGGTGTGCTCTAGCTACTTCACTCTACACTGTATAGAGTTCTACATCCCATGACTCACTCATCCAGATGCCCTATTAGACTTGTTTCTAGACTAAGGAAGAAATGGAGTGTTGCGAAGATTTTAAAAACTTGTGTTAAAGTGCAAAAGAAAGAACTTTTAAAAATTGAGTTAAGTTTTTATTATTACTAACAAGTGATTTTGCATTTTTTGAAATAAAGATTATATCCAATGTTCTCTGTACATTCGCACAGATGGTCTCTGTTAGCCTTACCACGAAAATCAAATTAAAAAATCTATCCTGTAAGATTAATCAAAATATGTCCACAGGTATTTTGAATACCATCACAATGGAACAGGAAGTGGTAAGAGAGATTAGATTTGTCATGGAGAATAACCTTCAAATGATTTGCATACACAAACACTACTAAAGAATGTATAAATGACATTTGTTCATCTGTTGGGAGACCAGGAAGCAATGACTTTTCAGAGATTGGTGAAAACTCATGCATTTATCCATTCAGTTTCTAAAATATGTCAATGTGTGAAGTTTTAACAAGGCGTCTTTCATATTAGTTGTCTAGGAGCATAGGAGGTCAGTTTTGTTTTTAATTCATAAGAAGATAAGTTTTGTCTTCAATTTTCTTATTTCCTGTGCTATCTTTCTGCAAGCATCACCCAAAACAAGCTTCAGATAAACAAGTGGCATCCGTTTGCTCATTACGGAATGTTGTGTATTGGAATTTAGCACCAATGATCTACTTTTTACCAAATGTAAAAATGTCAAGGTTTCGGGTATGCCTTGAGGAACCCAGGAAATGATGACCTGGACCCTTTTGTGGAAATAATATTAAGTTAGATTATACTGTTGCAGAAAGAATGGGGAAAGAGCATGGGAAGTATGTTCTGTTGTAAAGTTATAATGCTTATAACACTGCACGAGTCACAGGTAGCATCCGATCTATGTGGTAGCATCGTTTTTGTTTTGTTTTATTTCACTTGCTTTAATTGGGTCTGGACCCACCCATATCATGAATGTGCAGCATTTCCAAGATGAAGCAAATGTCATTCACAGATTCTTTACTAGTGTTTAGGTATGCAAATACTTTGAAGCTTATTCTCCTTAACAAATCTAATCTCCCTTACCAGCTTCTTTTCCATTGGCTAAGGTAAGGCATGGGTTGAGTAAGGCAAAGGGCCTTGGACTTATTAATAACAAGCCATGGCATTTTTGCCATGTTTGTACTGTTTTAAATCTTTTTTAGGAGAAACACTCAATTTTTTCAGCTTTCCCCTCTCCTTGTATGTTCCTTTCTAGGATAATGTCTCAAGTTTCTATGACTAATTAGCAATGAGATCCATGCTGGTCTGTGTGTAGTCCTATGGATTTGTCCTAGCACTACATTGTTTTGGTTTCTGAATTATGTGGTCTCCCTTGACCTCTAAGGACTGGGAGTCATGACTTTGAAGTCCAGCCCTTCTGTGGCATTATTTATGTACTCAAGTCTTATTCCATGACTACATACATGGCTTTGGACATCTGCATGTTTCCAGTCGCATGAGCTCTGGGATGATTCCTTTACATGCAACTCCAGGATTTCCTTGCAGCTGCACACAGGCTGGGCTGTCTACAGGACAGCTGCAAGATGTGAAGTGGAAAGCAGAGCTTGGCTGGTGGAAGCCAGAATTGGCCCTGGGAGAGAGCCAGGAAAGCATCCACTTCCTCAGGCAGTACTCAGGTACTTGTAAAGAGCTCTGTATTTTTTCCCTATAAAAATTCCACAGGGTGGTTCTTCTTCTTTGCTCGCATGGGAGGGACCATTCTGGGCCACCACTTAGGAGAGTCTTCCAAATAGAGATTAAGATGAAAAAACATGAGAAGAAGACCCAAGACCCATTGATACAAGATGGAAGCAAGAAGAAAAGGTCACATAAGTTAAGTTTGGAGTTGGGGGAAGGGTGGATAATTCATGATAACCACAGTATGTGTTCCTTCTCCATGGAGCAGCTAGTGATGCCATTTCTGTGCAAACAATGCATTTGGAGGAAATGTAACAACTGCCAGTTTGGGCATAAGGAATAGACCTTAATAAGATCCTTCTAGGAAAGCTTTCTGTGTCCAGTGCACTTTCTCGTCTCACCTTTAACTGGCCAAAGAAAAGTGTTACTCCAGAGATCCGGCAACTCAAATCTTGTACTACTGCGTGCTTTTACTTTTGTAAAACTTTTGTAATGTAAAACTGTGTGGATTTTAAATTTTGAGACTATAATAAGTTAATAAAGATGTTGTCACAAAAACAAAGGGAAATAGTATTTCATGAAGTATGTTATAAATAGATGGAAAATCATAAAATATTAAATGTGACAATGATATGTAAGGACATTTTGTATATAAGTATTGCTGTTTTCTCTTGTGTGTCTTCCAATTATACAAAAAAATATCAAATGTAATTACTATTCGACAATAAGAAAGTACTATAAGGGGCTGGGGATTTAGCTCAGTGGTAGAGCGCTTACCTAGGAAGCGCAAGGCCCTGGGTTCGGTCCCCAGCTCCAAAAAAAAGAACCAAAAAAAAAAAAAAAAAAAAGAAAGTACTATAAGAGAAAGCATATAGCAGTCTTTTAAAATAGAGAAAAATGTTTTAAATAATGAATTCCTTACCAGGAGCATCTTTAATTGTTTAGACTGATGAGCAGCAGATGCTTAGATAACTTGTGTAATTACTTGTCAAGCAATTTGGAAATCAATCTTTTCCTGCTGGCAAGTAGTCTATTTTCCATTCATTTGGCTCCTGCACATAGTGCACATATTCAGCAGCTTGAAGCATTTCAAGACGTTAACTGTCTTTAAATACGCCTGCACTGATAAACATAGATATGTTACCATCTCTACGTTGTTGGTTAACATTAAACTTCTACTAGCCATTCTCAATAGAAAGCATCAGGGCTAGTGAGGTAGATCAGTGGATAAAGGTCCTTGTCACACAATCTTGGGAACCTGAGTTCAATCCCAGAATTTACGTTAAGTAAACAGGAAATAAATCAATTCCATAAAGTTTCTTCGGATCTCCACACATATTATACACACATATACACATACACCACCACCACCACCAAAGCACACCCTAAACCCCCCCACACACACACCAATAATGAATACAAAAATACCACAGGTGATTGCATCATTAGAAATATTGTCGGGGTTGGGGATTTATCTCAGTGGTAGAGCGCTTGCCTAGCAAGCGCAAGGCCCTGGGTTCGGTCCTCAGTTCCGAAAAAGAGAAAAAAGAGAAATATTGTCGTACTACAGAAGCCCTGGGTTCCAGCTCCCAGCTTATCTTGGGTTTACTGTGACTGTGACAATAGTCATGGTTCTTTTCTGCATTATAGATGTTGTGCTGGTGAAATAAGTTTCACTTAGAGCAACTCAATAATAAACAAATATCGACAGACAATCTAAGACCATGGTTGTTTTTGCACCACATTTCTCTATCTGGAATTAGCACCTTCTTATTTTCTCAGAAATCAACTTAATTGCTATTGTTCTTTTTTTTTTTTTTAAGTTTCACTGATAGTTGAGGAAAAGAATTACTTGAGATAAAGTGTCTTGAATTTTCTGTGCACTGACCCCTGCTAAGAGATACTGAGTCTGATCCACACATTGAGAAGCCTGGATAAAACTTCAGTTTAGGTGCTGGGGCCAAGCTGCAGCTCCTCAAAGCTTGCAAGCTTTGCACTGTTTAATTTTTTTATTTTATTTCATTATAGGAAGAAAATTGAAAATGTGAAAGACACTCTATAGAGTTGAAATATCCGTATGTGTATGCATGTAAATACTTCATGTTTACTATTAACTAATTGTATGTACTCAAAAATGTTTTTAAATGTAAAACCCCGTATCCAAATACCTTTCTAAACTCCATTGTCTCTGATTATTGATCTATTTAATTATCAGGGTTGCTGGCATTTTAACTTTATAAAATACAATATTCTTCATTAATTCTTTGAGAATTTCAGGATTATTTTGATTGATCCCCATCATTCTTCTCCTTGCTCCCTCCAAAGTCCACCCCGCCTCTCTCTACTCCTTCCCATCACAGCTTAGCTCTTGTAGAGCCTCCCCTTTAAACAGGCATTTAGGTTTTATAAATGATGGAGTTAAAATCAAAGGCTGTTTGATGGAAAAAATTAAAAGACTAAGAAAATCTTATAAACAAAAGAATGCTTTTAGTGTGCTATTTGAAAGGGTGGTGTAGGGTTCGTAGGACATTAGCTTCCTTGCCATCTGCACTCCCTTTGTTGGCAGAGATCTCTTACTTCCCTACCCTAAAGCCTGTCAGCTGCACATGAGCAGAAGAGGGTCTGGAGAGTCAAGAAAGTGGTGGGTAAGGAGTAATTCAGGAAATTTCAGCTGTATTCACAGCACCCATGCTGAATAGGGTATTGGGGACCTAACTTCTGGAGTAAATTCAAATGCCCAATCTACCATTAATCCATGTGTAAGTCTGGCTAAGTTGGTGAGGGCTGTACTCCCCACCCCATCCCCCAGGACTACTGTATTCCCCAGCCCTTTTCCCATGTTAGTTGCTTTGAGAAATGTTTGCTTTGATGTTTTCTCCCCCAGCAGAATGTACACGGAGAGCATTAGACTTGTAATGTGATAATTGTTATAAAACAAAAGGATTCTTTATATCTTAAAAATCTAATTTCATGCTTGCTTGTTCATTTTCAATAAATGTTATTTTGAACACAACTATGGGCTCAGCGGGAGCTGGAATAATATGAGTGCTGACTTTCAGTATACTTAGCAACAAAGAAAGAAAGACAAACAGAAAGAAAGAAAGAAAGAAAGAAAGAAAGAAGGAAGGAAAGAAAGAAAGAAAGAAAGAAAGAAAGAAAGAAAGAAAGAAAGAAGGAAAGAAAGGAAGGAAGGAAGGAAGGAAGGAAGGAAGGAAGAGAGAAAGGGAGGAAGATGGATGGGGGAAAGTGAGAAAGGAAGGGAGGAAGGGATGAAGGAAGGAAGGAAAGGGAGGATAGAAGAGTGTCTTCATCTGAACTGTCTGTGAGAGATATCACATGATGTGAAAGCAAATTAAATGTCTCTACGTGTCTGGGAAATTATTATAGTTGGTTAATTTTAGGAAGAACTTTTTTTTGTAGAGTTCTCTTTATGTCCAAGATGGGGTGGGTCACACCACTAGGACACAGCTTCGGAAGGGAGGATTGTTTGGTGACACATGTAATTTCTAACCCTTCATTTTCGACCCAATTAAAGACCACCACTTAAGATAGTTTTGAAAACGCTGTGGTCCTCTCTGTACTGAAGAAGCTGAGAAGTCTTGGGGGATTTGTACAGCTGGAATGTCTGGTGAAGAGCACAGTATTGGGAATCTGAGCTTCTTTTCCTAGCCAAAATAGGAAAGAAGTATGGACCTTCCTCCTAGGGTGTACATGAGGTTCAGCCCCCAATTCTGAGGGCTCCAGTGTTTCTTTAGTTTGGACTTCAGGGGTGCATCCATCCTTTTTCTGGACATTCAAGTAAAATAATCTGTTCTGCATTTCTTAGGCCCCTTTTGTGCTCAGATGAAGTGTTGCTGATGTAGAAGAATTTCATAATTGGGTTTTAACAATTTTATAAAGTCGATGTCATTAGAAGGAAAAGATGTGACACAGTCATCATCTTCCCGTGGTAGTGGTGGCGATGCTCTATGTGGGGCTCGATGGCTTTGATAAATAAATATAAATACTCATTTTTCCTGTGTTATAGAATTCAATAACTTAAACGCAGAGTCTTGCATTCCTCCAAAAAGTAGGATGATTATAAAATTTCAAGTTTTGTTAAAAATAAATGCGTAATAACATTTCCACAAAAGTGAGTCTCTTTCTTTTGCCATTGTAAGGGTTGTGGTTAATCCTTCTTGACTTTGCCCATGCAAACATTCTGCTAAGGACAGCACCTTCACAGACTTACAAATTCCTGGTACAAATTCTAAGATGCGTGTTTTTATTTTTATTGATGTGGAAACCTGGACTGCATTGCACACACTCACACAGTTAGGTAATTTAGGATGTATGTCCTGGTTCATCTCAAAATAAGGTCAACATTTTGTCAACATTTATCCTTTTCAGCTGAAAGCTGTGGTTAATTTTAGTTAGTGTCTCTGAAAATTTTAATTTTGAGCACTTCTGCAGTCCGTGAATTATAATCATGTTAGAGTATGTGGCTGAGTAGTCCCCCTCCCCAGTCCAACCACTCAGTGTTCTAAGACTTGAGCTTTACTTGATTACATATAAGTCAGTTCCTGTTCTAAAACACGGAAGTGGCTTAACCAGAAGTGGCTTAAATTTTTTTCCATTAAATATTTTAAGGATGATCGTGGAGCACAAAGGAAAACGTCTTGGGCTGGCATGGGAACTGCTGAAGATAGCAGGTCTGTCATCTTGTCCTCGGCTGGACCAAAATGGTCGCCTTGAAAGAGTCTCTTGTTCAGACTGGATGGTATTTTACTTTAGAGATGATTCATTTCCTTGAAAAGGACCAAAGCCCCCTTTCTATGTATCCAAATCATTTTTTTCTTCTGTTGTATTCAACTTCAAGTTTGTTAAAGATATACAAGTGGTTGTAGTAAGCTTTTCCATTTTAGACACTTAATTTGGCATCAGCCACAATGGGAACCACGGTTGGCTTATGCTTTAAGGGTTCTTAGGAGGAAGAAAAACTTATTTCATTATTCAGAGTGTGGTGCACTTGTGTGTGTGTGTGTGTGTGTGTGTGTGTGTGTGTGTGTGTGTGTGTGTGCGTGTGTGTGTGTGTGTGTGTGTGTGTTGGGAGCTGTGTTGCTAAGACATTGCTAGGTACATCATTTGGAGTGAGGTGCATACATGCATACTATAAGTAGATAGGAGTTTCATTCTATGTAGTGCATTATTATAGCAGTGTGTCTGGCCCAAGCAACTGGTATACTAGATTTGCTTAGTCATTCTTTGTGCTCATCTTCCTCAGTAATGTGAAGGTCAACCGTTTGTCTCCTAATAATATATCAAAGTAAGAAAATTAATGCAAGAAAATCTTAAATGTGTGTACCTGGTTAAGTATATACTTAGCTATGTTTTTTTTTTATAAATTCCTGTATAAAAGTCTTTTTGGACTTACAATAATAATAAATTTTAACATAAAACATATAGTCCCTATAGTTTATAATGACTTGAGTCAGATAATTTGATAAATTCTTTAGCTTTATTAAAAGATGGGTGGGGACACGTGTGCTTTCTCTGTTCTGCAGATGGACAAGCTGAGGAACAACTGACTGCCAGTGGTTTTGACCTTGGCATCAGGTAACCGTAACTGGTGTGTATATCCACCATAACTATTCATGTCAGCCTGGCAATATAAGCCACGAATTTCTCTTAAGGCAAATCATTGGCTGTTTGGAAAAGAAACATCTTATTAAATTAACAGCCTTTAAAAGGCAATCCCAACTTGCAGTCCTTGATCTGCATAAATCCCAAAAATGCTCCGAATGCAGCCCAAGGAAAAATAATTATAAACTTACCTAAAATATCATTCTTTTTTGTTTCTGTGATTCTTTTTTTTTTTTTTTTGTAGCATGTTTGTGTTTCTCAAGAGTGAACTTTGTAAGTGACAGCACCATGAGATAAGGTCAAAAGGTTGGGCCTACCTATTGTTTCCTAACACTCAAAATGCGAAGGCCGTTAGTGTTTACACTGTATTTCTTTCTCCCTTGTTAAATGCTTCTTGAGATTTCTACTGTTTTAATTTGCATGTCATAAGGCCACCCACTGTGGGGACTCGAGAAATTTTGCTCTCTCCTCCTTACCAGTAAGATTACAAGTTGGATGGCCATCTGGGGACAATGAGATATTGTGACACCCTAGGTCCTTTATGCAGCAGAGCCTGAATCTTCTGTCCTCCCATTCCACTGCTCTTGTGTGTATTGATGTTAGTCCTTTCCCAGTGTTTAACTAGAGAGTGATCGAATGTTCAACCATGGTTTTCATCTTTTGAGATGCAGTAAACTACCAGATGATTGACAATGTTTTTTTAATAGTAATAAATGCATGAGTTTTATATTCATGCTAATATGAGCAACTTTACCGCTCTGATGGCAATATTCACTTTCCTCATGATACTGGATGAAAAAACCAAAGTGAAAACAAAGGAAACGTGACGTCTGAGCTCTTAACGTGACGTCTGAGCTCTTAACATGACGTCTGAGCTCTTATGGCCCTTAAGCCAAGGTCTTGGAAAGGTGAAAATTCTCTCCATTCCTAAATACTCTCCTTCCTAGCTCCTGACTCCTCTTTTGTCTTGGATGAAAAGGGCAAGGATGCTTAGACCTGCATCCTTCTTGTTCGTTCTTCCATAGAACATGGAGCCATATAAGAAACAGTTGAAAAAGCCATGGATTCACTTGCCCAAGGCCAGCAGAAACAGTTTGGGCCTGCTTAAGGCTTGCTAGATTTGATGGCATTTTGATTTGGCTATGTCATTTGATGCACTGGTTGCCCATCCATGTTCTCTGTATGTCCTTTGGATGTAAAGAGCCTATAAATCTCAATACTACTCTAATGGGAGCTTTGACCTCAGCAGGTCTCTGACTTTCTGTCAGCTGCACTCCTTCCTAAAAACACATCTGAAGACTGCTGCTTCCACTTATTGCTAAAATTCGTGGGTGGGTAAGGTCATAGATGACTCCGTGTGGCCTTTACTGATTCAAATCCGCTTATTCGCTATATTCTTTGAGTCTCACACTAACATGAGTATTTTTTTAATATATAATCAAACTGAAAAAGAGATACATTTATTTAGTTGTTAATTTCATCAAATGATTAGTGTCATCTTAGAGGTCCCTTATTAGATAGTGTTGTGTAGTATAACACAGACAAGATTACTTCAAAGTGTATGTGTGTGTGTGTGTGTGTGTGTGTGTGTGTGTGTGTGTGCGTGAGAGAGAGAGAGAGAGAGAGAGACAGAGAGAGAGACAGAGAGAGAGAGAGAGAGAGAGAGAGAGACAGAGAGAGAGACAGAGAGAGAGAGAGAGAGAGAGAGAGAGAGAGAGAGAGAGAGAACACACACCAGGAAGGAAAAGAAAAAAATAACTCCAATTGATTTTCCAGCACTGAGTCCAGACCAGAGATGTCAGACAGCCTTGAAGGTGTGGCAGGTTTGGGTATGTCTGGCTTGAGGATGAGGAAAGGACACGCCTAAAAAGGAGCCAGTTGCTGCCTACGACAGGCAGAGAAAATGGTCATTGTTGCTAGGACATGAGGACTGTTGTTAGCTCTGGAAGTGCTGAGTGGAGGCCACTGGAGTGGAATCTGTCTGACATGAACCACAGAGCCACACATGCCAGTGAGGCTGAGTCAGGACCAAACATAGGTGCCAGTAGAGAGGAACGTTTTCCTACCTCCTTTTAAGTTTCTCTCTGTATTTCCCTAGCTCCTAACTGAGGAACCCATACTCCATGTGGGATCTGTAGAACGTTTTCAGGGATGCCTTGAGCTAAATGTACTGGTTTTAAGTTTTCATTCAAGAATGGAAATTCTTTCCTCAGCATAGCAAAGGTATATTTAACCTGCTTGGTATCTTTGAGGAGATAGAAACTGATCAAATGAACCGTTATTTAAGGGTTAAAGTTAAGACTTTACAAGGTAATCCAGTGTGCTGGGCTCCATGGACTCCACATCCTCCAAACATAAGGTCACTTTCAGACATCTTTTGTTAATCTTGTGTAAAGTTTTCCCTCTTATTGAGCCTTTGTTTTCTTTCATTGAAAATAGATAGTTTTACACAACGTATTCTGATGGTTTCCCTTTCCACCAACACCTCCCAGTTCCTCCCAACCTCTGTTCTCATCAGATCCACACTCTTTCTGTCTCTTCCTAGAAAACAGAGATCTAAAGAATAATAAAAATAAAACCAAACAAAAACAAACAAATAAGAATATAGAATAGGACCAAGCAAGCAAAAGCAAAAGAGAAAACACAGACACACACACACACACACACACACACACACACACACACACACACACAAGAGAAATACGTTTGTACAGGAATCTCATAAAAACACAAAATTTGGGAACCTTAATATATACATGAAATACCTGTACTTTGTCATTCCCCGACTAACACTGAATTTATTCAGCCCATTTAAACTACTCTATGCCTACCATGTAGCTATTTACCTCTCCTTCTGTCCCAGCCCACTTCTTCCTTCTGTTTCCTTAGCACCTCCCTCACCATCTCTCCAAGTTCCTCTTCCTGCTGATGTCTCTCTAATATGTCCCTTAATCAGTCCATCGCTCAGTCTCTCTCCATCTCGTCTTTTATCTTTAACTATTTTACTATTTTCCAGAATCCCCCTTCTTCCTGCCTGTGTCCTCCCTCTTTTCTCCTGTCTCAGCTTATTGGCTGTCAGCTTTCTTATTGACAGGTGATATTTCTAAGAGAGTCTTCATCTTATTCTGCATATTGTCTAGCTGTGGGTCTCTGTATTTGTTCTCATCTTCTCTGGAGGAGGCTTCTCTGATGATGGCTGAGCAAGGCACTGATCTACGAGTATGGCGATTATCTTTAGGGGGCATTTTATTACTCTATTTCTTTATCAGACACTAGTATTTGGTTTTATTGTGGGTTGTTGGGCTATTTAGACTCAGCTTCTGGCTACCCAATCAATGTTAGTTTTGGGTTCCGTCTCATGGAGTGGACCTTAAATCAAATATTTATTGGTTACTTCCAGATATGTTGTTCAGTACTACACCAACTTACCTTGCAGGTAAGATACCATTGTAGACTGAAGTATTTGTAGCTGATGTTTACAGTTCTCCTTTGGTAGTGTGCAGAGTACCTTCCGGGAACATTAATAGTACTCCATAGTGGGGTGAAGACTTTAGGTAGGTGTCAGCTCATTTTTTTTCTTGTTCAATGACTTGTGTAGGTGTTGTCATACTCAATAGGACTTTGCTGTCAGTTTTCAGAAAGCAATCTATAGTCTTAATACCAGTCTGATTGTTTGGGGGTTCCCATGGGACCCCTTTGGCTCACAACTCAGTTGGACGTACTACATTTCCAGTGCTGGAAGAACTTCATTTGTAGATAAGAGATGTCCAGTTAAGCCTCTGTTTCCCCCATAATTTGGCAATTTCATTTAGATAGACTTCGTATATGGGTATATTTTTAGAAAGCTTTTACTGTGTTAGGTTTCCATGCTAACCCTCAACTGACTCCTTAGTTTTAGCTGTATCTCCATGATTCCCTCTCTAGCCCCCTCTTTCTTCCTTCCCCTACCTGTTTGATCTTCCTGTTTCAGTCTCTTCCTCTCCAACCATAAGTATCTATTTTACCTTTTCTTTTGTCCCCTCCCCACCAGTCCTTACTCTCTTCCTGAGCTCTGTGATTATAAGGATTGTGGTCTTCTTACCAATGACTTAACAGCAAATATCCCCATATAAGTGAATACATACCGTAGCTGTTTTCCTGGGTCTGAGTTACTTCATTCAGGATGGTTTTTCTAGTTCCATCAGTTTACTAATTTTATGATTTTATTTTTCCGTTACTAATATTCCACGTGTAAATAGGCATGCTATATTTTCCTTTAGGTTTCCATTTCTTCAAATGAGTAAGTCTAGGGCCTTGAAAACCACTTGGCTTCATCTGGTTCTATATTCACCAACAGGCATCACTAGCTTATGTTTATCCCATACCATGGGTACGTGGGACACAGGTACACATAGAAAGAGACATCTGGACTGGAATGAAGCCTTTTTCTTTGCTGAAACTATACTGACAGCTGTCTCATGTTTGTGTGATGAGGTTAACTACTGCCTATATTGAAGATTTGCCCAGCATTCTACTCTCTCAAATAGAAAGAATGTTAGGGAATGTTCTGACTTCTTATAGTTTATGATCAAGCTTATTTTCTTTCTTGTCAAAATTCCAGAAAGCAGGGAACACTTGGCTTTCTATATCTAGTGTGTACTCCTGTCAGAGCCATGAATATTCCCCAAGTAAAGACAGCCATTTTTAATTGTTTCAGCATGTCTCTCTCTATTAGATATTTTCTTATCTTAAAGGGCTTGGAAGCCATCATTGCTGACTTTGGAGGTTGAATCCAGGAGTAAACAAAGTTGTCCAAGAGATATGAACTGAAGACATGAGATAGAGCATGCTCAATTCATATCCCAGAGCCTGGAAAGAGAAGGATTGTGCCATTTTTGAGCAGCACAAGATGCAGAAAGCTGTTTCCAGATTTCTTTGGAGGATTGTCTCTGAATGATAACTAATGTACATGCTGAAGAAATGTGAATTATGTTAATGTACAGACTGTGCATGCGATGGAGCCCCTCCACAAGTCTGTAATAACTCTTACCTAAGCAGAATCTGATGGCACTTGCCGGGGATCTACACCTCTCAGCATCATTCTAGATCTGTCTAGCCCTGATCTCCCGCTATGCCATTCTAGTTTATTAGACACCATCAAATGTCTCTCTAATTTTTTCCCTCCTTGTTTTCCTTTCCCTTTATATGCTCACATGTCTGTGTTTCCACATGTTTAAATCCTAGATACTTTCCAGTGCTCTTCTAAACAGCCTATTATCCAGGAAGCTTTCTTTGACCCTGACAATTTAGAAAGAAATGTTTTCCTCCTCAGAAGTCCCATACGATTCTCTGTATGCACAATTAACATCTTGCACAATTATTCTTTGGAATTTGCATGAGAACTATTTGCTATATAGCCTTGACTTACCACTAGACTATGAGCTTTTTGAGAACAAGGCCTCTGATTTACCTCAGCACTGGTGCCACGCTCTTTACTCTGCTCAGTAAGTAGGAGTGGGCTGGAGTGGAATGGAGTATGGATTTCTGCAGGAAGCCCAGGACATCAGGGCAGAGTGAGTGCTCACTGCACTAGGCAGAGGGAGAAGACAAGACCCTTGCAAGAGAGGCCTCAGAGTATGACTGCAGTGGATGGAGACATGGCCAGCAGTTAGGAGCACACATAGTTCTGACAGGAGAATGGAGTTTGGTTCTTAGCACATTCACTGGGTTGCTAACCTAACAACCACCTGTAGCTCCAGTTCTCAGAGGGATCTGACGCTCCTGGCCTTCAAAGTGTCCTACTCCTGTCCACACACCTCCCCTTACACACATATCATCAAAAATAAACTAGATATTCTAAAGATGATTCTAAACAGAAGAGTTCCCGTTCTCCAGGGATCTGACTGAGTATGAGTTCTGTCTCTCCACTGGCACCTTAAGATCTTTCCAACTGAACTTTGTTTCATTATGCTTCAAGGGAACTAAGGTATATGCAGAATTGAAACTGGAGTTACCAGAAGAACAGTTGAAAATCAGAGGAGAAGTTGGTGTGGGATGATGTCACAGGTGAGGCAGGTACAAGATTAAAGGAAGCCTGTCATTGAATGAGAAGGAAGGGTGGACGGGAGAGAAGTTTGAAGGAAGAGGAGGAGACTGGAATGGAAAGGAGGAAGAGACAGAGGTACAGGGAGAGAAGCCGTGGCAGGACAATATGGCGGGTGACGTTAAGATTCCATGCTGTACCTTCACAGGTTGTTACGAATGTTCTTAAGGGATGGATGTGAATTGGGTTTTGCATGTTTAGGTGGGCAATTATATCTTATCAAATGGGCTAAAGGTTATTGTGTTGCGTGTTCTTTCATGTAGCGATTTAAGTGTAAGAAAGTGTGCGGCGGCTGGGCTAGGCCACCACAGAGTTGGGATGTGTGTTTCTGGCATGGAAACCTGCCTTGGGAACTAGATAGGTAGAGAGATTGCTGCCAGGCTCAGACAGAGGCCTTTGGCAGAGTGATATGGGATGGAGCAGAGTGGGCGAGACGCTTTGCTGACTGAGAATTAAGATATCCAGCAGATATCTTGGGGCACTGAGGTGCTGGACCTAGTGGGGGATAAAAGACAGCAATTTTATTTTTTATATTTTTACAACAACAAGTTGGCTAAGGAGCTTCTAAACTGTTCGTTTGTCTATGTCCTTTAATCTCTCTCTCGGTTTTGCCTTGGTCATTTCTTGCATTCTGTAGTTCACAAAGTAGATTTTCTAATTACAATGATGCTTTCAGAGTGTGCTTATAAACAGATCTGTAGTACTTTTCACTCCAATTCACAGTGCTTTAATGAGTGAGATCATAAGATTCAGTGATCTAATTACATTTTTCTAATTAAGAAACAGAATTTGCACTACATTGTGCGACTTACAATCACATGGCTGTTTCATGGAGACTAAAGAGTAAAACCCAGCATTCTGAGTTCCATATTAAGTGTCCTGTCCCCTACCCATGTGGCACTTTTTCATCTAATTACAT
Organism: Rattus norvegicus; assembly: GCF_021556685.1. Lineage (NCBI taxonomy): Eukaryota > Metazoa > Chordata > Mammalia > Rodentia > Muridae > Rattus > Rattus norvegicus. The sequence goes on from NC_141544.1 coordinate 88,395,456, forward strand.
GTTCTGCTTCTGTAGTTGGACTTTTCTCAAAAGGAGCAGTCCATCATCAAAAGCATTCTTTGTAAGTCTCGTTTATCACTTAGGAACTTCTGGCAAAGTCTGTGTAGATGCAGTCATGATTCACCGAGTTGTCCTATTTGTAGCTTATTTGAGGTACGGCTTTAGTACAAAAAGAGCAAACGTCTTTGCTTGTGCTTGGCACCCTTTCTCCAGGACTCGTCAACTGGACATTTCCACATCACTGGCTTTGAAGATGAGCTTCCACTCGTCGTGAGCTGAGCCTTGGAAGTCCCTACTTCCCTTGCCCACAGAAGAGTCCCAAGGCACATGCTGTCATCATCTTTCAGTCACACTTCACAGAGCTGCTGTGGTAGCCACAACCACCTGACCTAACAACAGGACCCTCTGTCTAGGCTCACAGGGGTTCCTTTTACCGTCTACACTTACACATGTCTTTTGCAGCGTTGGGCAGGCTGGCTTCCATGTTCAAAGGAAGCAGGCTGTAGGAGGTTAGCTATGAGGAGGAGGGATTTGTCAGTGCCACACGGAGGCTGAATAGCCTGTGAGTGATAGCACTGCTCAGTGTACTAAAGGAAGTGTAGAGGGATGGTGAAGTAAAGGGCCTTCAGTTTCCTTCCTGCTCCCAGCGAGCCTGTAATAAGTGAGCCAGGGTTGTAGAGTAGGGTTATTTTAAATCTGTTTAATTGTAGTGTAGTACAGATATGGAAAATCACACCAATTTATCATTCATTTAATGAAGACTGTTCACCGTCACTTGCCATCCTTTCCAAACTTCCAAAAGCCGCATTCATCACGAGGGCACAATTCTAATAGTCTATTTTGTAGACTATTTTTGTGGATGCATGACATGTGTTCATATATACATTTGTCCCCAGGAATGAGGAAGCCAGAGCCCAACGCTGGGTCTCTCTCTCACTTATTTTCCATCTCATGTTATGAGACAGAGTCTCTAGTTGAGCTCGGGGCTGAGTTGCTGGCTGGCTAGTGAGTGATCTGGCTATTTCTACCCTTCTGTGTTATGATTACAGGCAGGCATCAGTGTGCCCAGTTTTTATATGGCTGCTAGATCACACGGCCTCTCACTTGCACAGCAGGCACCTTTCCTGGGTGATCTATTTCTCCAGCTCCTGATGCTAAACCCCTCTACCTGCCTGATCACATGCTACTGCTTTTATTATTTCTGTTTGTATCCTGCGGTTTTTATTTTGCTATCTGCAAAGTGATTTAAGTATAATAATAATGCAAGACATGCTAATTATAATATGGAGACTTTTGTAGTAGTATAAAACTATGGGGTTTTTCTGAAATAATCAATGCTAATAATTTGCAAAATACAAGAAGCAACCTGTGAGATGAGTCTAAGAACTGAGTGTTCATCAGCACTGACCACTGATGCCATCTTGCTGTGTGCCCATCCCCTCAGGCCATATGTGCATCTGTGTTAAATATACTTCGAACCACATTGTTTATGATTTTATTAATTAAAACTTACAAAACATACTATGAGATCATTAAATAGATGCAGTATAATTGTTGTGTGTATAATTGACATCTATTTAACACATTACTACTACAGTTATACATGGTTTACATTCTCATAAATATTGTTGATGTCCTTATTGCATTTAAATATGAGTCACATCATTTCTGTAAAGTTGGCCCTGAGAAGCAGAACTGCTGGATCAAACAGCATGTCTAATTTACAGTATGTCATGGGCATATTGCTCAATCACCTTTAGAAAGTTGGCCAACCAGAGTGCTTGAATCATTGACAACTTTCTGGATTACATTTCAAACAATGGAAATATTAAAATTTAATTCTTAAATCAATTGGTCATAATACATATTTTGCCAAGTATTCCTCAAGTGCACTTAAGACTCACTGCCCACAATGCCTGTCCATCTTTGTGCACTCTACTGACGTCCTTTCCTGATGTGTGAGATTTATGTTAGGGCCAAACATATACAGGACTCTGTGGTTCATTACCGTCCTATAAGCCAAGGCAGACATATGGTTAGCAGATTTACTTAGAACTAATAGGAAAGAAATTCTATATACTAGAATACTAGAAAACATTCTCTCTTTTTCTACATGTAATTACTAGGAATGATCATTTAAAGCATATTATTCTCTCTCTCTCTCTCTCTCTCTCTCACACACACACACACACACACACACACACACACACACACACACACACAGTCCCCTGTTAGGTCATGCCTCCTTCTTTATACTTTGCTCTTTATTCTTTATTCTTTAATTCAAATTCACTCTCACTACCAACCAATGTTTGCTGATTAATGCTACATTGGTCTCTAGAGCTGAAAGTGGGTTCAATTACCACAAAATCACATACTGGGTGGCTGAAGTTTAAGTCAATGTTTATTCCAAGCGACATGTTCCTTTTATGGACTGGCATGAGGATGCCTGCCTACTGTGACTTATGAGAGACTTCAATGTTAATGCAAGCGTTCCAAGATGCTTGGCATTTATAAAGCCAGGGGACATTCAAGTCATGTCAGGAAGCTGGGTTCCGTGCTGTGGGCTCTGCTTCCCTCTCAGGGTAAGTGCGTCATTGCAGAGCATGCTGGTAGTTACTGGGGAAATGTGGACCTGCAGGTTTGATGGATCTTTTGGAAGCTATGGGGGAAAATATTTTAAAAATCCAGAATTAAAGCCAACATTTTCTTACTAAGACTTCTCCAAGAAGTCATTTTTTCTAGATTTATTTTATTCTGCTTTGAAATCACTTACATATCTTTCTTGCATTCTATCTGTAATATGTTTATGACAGTCTCTTCTGCCTAGTATAGAGATGGACTTTTTTGACCCTTAGCATGAGCTGAGAGAGAGAGAGAGAGAAGCAAAGGATGCTCTTAACGTGAGCACGAGGATGGGAGCTGGAGCCAGAGGCTGGAATTTGCGGCAGGCTTGAAGGAACAAAACTCCCACTTCAGCTGAAAATGTGTTTTTCTTAGGCAGAGGTTTCTTTATGGATCAATAGTCATAAGAAATTATAACATAAGAAAATGGCTTCACTTACACAAATAGTCAAAAGCCCTTATAAGCTCTTGTCTGCCTGATTCCTGTCCTGTCCTACCCCCCTTCCACAGGGAGATTCTTCCAGAGGGCACCATGAAGGCAGAGAAGGGAGACAGGATGATTGAGATTTTGGACCCAGCTTGGGGCTTATCAGGAACTCATGGGTCTCTCTATGAGCTCAGTGAAGTTTCAAAAGCATTGACTGATCTCTGGTCTTAGCCTTTCTCCTATAGCCTTGTAATGCTAGCAATGGTTTTTTAAAAAAATCATTTTGAGAGCCAGGAAACCCCTGAGCAACTTAAGATTGGACACAAGGAGGCTCCAAGGTGCTGAATCACTGACCTGAGAAAGCTCATATCATCAGAAAACAGTCTGTGCACACCCAGACTGTGCACACTCAGAGTGGCTCTCGTTTCCCGGCCTCAGTCCGAGACCCAGGCCTACACATATGGCGTATGGAGAAGCTGAAGCTGGTACCCACAGCATGTGAGACCTATAGCATCTTTTTTTCTGGGGATTCCTACCAAGTGCTTCCCAATGGCCCAGAAGAGGTCTCCCGCTGTACCTGTGGATAGGTCAGCAGTCATCTCCAGATGAGCAGGGGCCCTGTGCTATGCTGGCTATGTACCTCAACACCCTGCCAGGGGAGCAGTCCGACCTCTTCATGAGCTACTTCCCACCAGGCCTCAAGTACCGGGAAGGTGGTGTGGAGTCAACATTTCACAAGACAACCTCGCACGCCACGCCAGCAGTCGTCAGGAAGCTCTACCAGGTTAAGGGGAAGAAGAACATCCATGCGATTGAGAGGGCTCTGAGCTGGGACAGCTTCAACACTGGGGACTGCCTCATCCTAGACCTGGCTCAGGACATCTTCGCCTGGTGTGGAAAGTCCAGCATCTCTGGGGAGCAACATAGCGAGGGACCTGGCTTTGGCCATCCAGGACAGCGAGCGGCAGGGCAAGGCCGAGGTAGAGATATCACTGATGAAGAAAAGCCAGCCAAGATGATCCAGGTTCTGTGTCCAAGCCTGCTCTAAAGGAAGGCAACCCCGAGGAAGAAATTACAGCAGACCTGACTAACGCCCAGGCCGCAGCCCTGTGTAAGGTCTCTGATGCCACTGGGCAGATGAATCTGACCAAGGTGGCTGACTCCCGCCCTTTTGCCTCTGAACTGCTAATTCCAGATGACTGCTTTGTTCTAGGCAAGGATCTGTGTGGCAAAATCTACATTTGGAAGGGTGGAGCTTCTACCCCAGGACCAAGAAAGTCCCATCTTCAAGCAATCCTTCAAGGACTGGAAGTGAGGGCAGGTGTCCTCATCCCTGCTCTCCCGCCACCCACCACCTGCTTGTTTCCCCACTGGCTGCCGAGTCAGCACTGAAGAACCCTTTCAGTGGTCAAGAAAGGACACATTCCATTACCTCCCCACCCCCCCCAAAAAAGGAATGATATTGAATTGTGAGTGTGTGGTACCGTGGATTAAGCTAAGGGCTTTACTTATGTTAAGCAAACAATGTTGCAGCTGACCTGAATCCCAAGCCCAGTACTTCGAATGACTTTTCCCCGCAGGACACTAGTAACCTCTCTAGCCACGAGGTAATATCAGTCAGTGCACGCATGTACCCCTACCATGCATCTTATCACAAGAAATCATGCCTCCTCTCATTGCTGTACTCTTCCTTCTTAAAATGCTTGACTGCCTTTGATATCCCCTCTTCTCGCCAGTTTTTCCCCACAGCTCGCATTGGTCTTATTCCTTCTTTACCCCTGCACTGAATGCCATCCATTCTATTCCCCAATTATCTACACCCTGCTCAAGCCAGCGATCCACTGTCTGCCACAAAAGTTTTGTATTTTCAGAAACGTTTATCTCTTCTGCTATGGCATCATGGGACCCCTCCTTCTCTTGGGAAGCAGTTACCCTGCTCTTGTTAAGTTTCCTTCCCTGCAAAACGCTCATATCTTTCTTCCGTTGACTCTCTCTCTCCTTTGGTTTGTAGGTTTGAGTATTTCTTTTCATGAAGAGATTAGAAGGGTTGTAACACCCAGGGATGAAAACAAGCAAGACGGGGAGGTGAATTAATAGATTAATATGCTACAAATGCTACAGGAAATTTCTGTCTGGCTGGGTAGTGATGAGGAGGTTCATTGGTAGAAGGGGTTCAGCATCTCATATCAAAGAGATGGTTTATATTTTCTTGTGCTGAGGTAAATTTTCAGGTCTGTGCATCCCTAGTTTCTAACCCTTAAATTGGTGATGTTTAGTAAGCCAATTAGACCTCATGTTGAATATGGTAATTGTTTTTATTAAAATACAAATCTTAATGATGTCTTAGAAGAGAAACCACATAATGGAAGCTAGCGAAGTTTCTCAATAACGTATTATTAATTTCTTATTAATTAAATCGCCATCTCCCACATTATACAGGAGGTTGATTTTTATAATTATGTTAGAAAACAGAATTTTGCTGGACCTTTTGAAGATGCCACTTAATAATATGCTTACATTAGTCAGTGCGTTTTCATGGTTTAAGTATAGTGCTGTGCATAGTTGGTGTGTGTGTGGTGGTGCTGGTGGTGTGTGTGTGTTAGGGGTGGGGAGATGACTTGATTATTATAAACTAGTCAAATGTTTGTTCTTTTCCTCCCCCCCCTTTTCTCTTTCACTCTTCTTTGTATTTGAAACTTTGACACAAAATCTAATTATGCTTTAGATAAGATGAACTGAATTAAAAGACCAACACACGTAGGAAATAAGAAGAGTATTGCCAAAGAAGAAAATACTGCCATGTAGATTGTCAAACGTCTTTTCACCTAGCACAGTGGGAGGTTATTCAGAGCGATAAGCCTTGTCACACAGAGACCTTACACAGGGCTGTTGCCTGGGCAGAAGTCTGGTCTGCTGTAAATCGATGGCTTTGGCTTCCATGTTGCCTTGTCGAAGCTGGAAGATTTGCAAACTGAGCGGAGGAGCAGTGAAGGATAAAAGACAATGACTTACTGAGCTGATTGATCTCCGCTGTCTTTGATATTTCTCTGTATCTGAAGATCAAATGGCACAGAACAAGAAACACTTAGCTTATATCTCTGACTGGTGCCTCTCCACTCACACCTTCTGCTATTTGCACCCTTAAGGTACCATGCTAAGCCACAGGCAGATTTACCCTTTTGCATGAAAACATCTTTGCCTTTATGAATTTTTATTAATTTACAAACCTGGAACTGACTTTAGATAGACCTGGGTCACTACCCAGTCTTAATTAAAATAGGCCCAGGAATACAAATGTGTAGACTCAAAACCTGGGGTGTATATAAGATGTTCATTGTCTCTATATCAAGTCATGAAGTACAGCCTGCTTCAATCCACCCTTATCAGTATTCGTGACTTGGTGGTACTTGAGTAGAAGCTGTCAGCTTTGCTCCTCCTGCAAATCCTTATCTGCTGACACATTCAACGAAGGGAGCCAGAATTTTGTTATGAAGACTATATAGTCCAAACTATGTTGTTTTGATTTTCATGTAAGGTCTATTTAAGTTTAAGCCTGTCATTGTGTAGTTAAATGTAAGTATTCTCACATTCTGATAGAATTCCTTGAATTCTTTTCTTGCTGAAGAGAGGAAATTAGAAGCCCCCTTATGCTTCTCCTTCCCCACCCCTGCTCCTTATTCTGCAGATCCTGGAAAGAGGGACAGCCTAAGACCCAAAACCAGGTCAAGGGGTCTCTAAAGTTCCTTCAGGCTTCACTCCAAGAATAAAATTAGTTCTAATACCAGCAATGCCTAGAATGGGTGGAGGGGATATGGGTACATGCATGTATATGTATATGCGAACATGAGAGTTATAAGGATTTTGAAAGACTGTTGACTCAGATGAGAAAGACACTCTTACTAGTGAGCTTGCCATTCAAACAGAACCTTTCAATCTTACAAAAACATAAAACAGGAGCCTGGAAGCAACTTCAGAAATGACTTTAGAAAAACAACTTTAGGAGCAAGAAGTGTCTGCTGTGGTTGTCCTATTCAATGAGGACCATTAATCCTGTCCCAAATGCAACAGCCAAATGCTTTATCCAGACCCGGCTAGCAAACTTCCCTGAACACTCACTTCTGCCTTTGGCATCCTGGGAAATAGAATGATCTGCCAAGACATGGAAATGATGAATTCTGTCTCTTCATGTCAGCCTGCCTGTTTATGTTCTAGCCATCTACAGCCTACTAAAGCCTGTGCTATCTGCAACCCATCTATTCCTCATGCTCTCTCCAAACTGTCCACCACAGACAAACCAGAGGCTCTTGAACTTTATCAGTGGCAACATTCCACCATGGGCAGCTTTTTCATAGATTATGAATCAATTTGTAAAGGAAAAAAATGCCTAACTTGATAGCAAAACATCTCAGGGAGTACAAGGGGAGATGACTCGGGTTAAAAGCATGTACAGTTCTTTCAAAAGACACTAGTTTGATTCCCAGGACCCATGCCAGGCTGCTCACAACTGCTTTTAAGTCTAGCTCCAGGGGATCCAACCCCGTTTTCTGGCCTCTACAGGACAACCAAATGAATGCACATGCATACCTGAATATACATATATACAGTTGCATTTATTATTAAAACCAAAATAAGTAGTAAAATGAAAGGATCTTAGCAGCGGGTTGGAGGAGGATATAGTTCACATCCAAATGCCCTAGGAGATATATATATATATATATATATATATATATATATATGAATGAATGAGAGTTTTGCCTGTATGTACATATATATTATGTGCATGCAGTACCCATGGGACTGAAGGAAGTTGCTGCATCCTCTGGAGTTAATGATGTTAGTGGCATTGTATGGGTGTTGGAAATCAAACCCTGGTCCTATGTGCAACAAGTACTCTTAACGAAGGAGCCATGTCTCTGGCCCAACTTCACCCTTTTAAGTGAGTAAAATTCGTCACAATGACAGCTTGAACTAAATAGACATGGCATAGTCCACAGGACTCCGTTTGTTACTTTTGTCTACCCTCCTCCCAGGAGTGCGACTTCTTAGGTGTCTGGTGGTTATTGAAAAGAGATCTGCAGATATGATGTGTTACATGCATGAAGGAAAAGCACCCACAGAGAAGCAGCATCATATTATCAGCCCTGTTTCACTAATGGTAATAAAAATGGCAGAGAGATTAAGACCACATAGCAAATAAGCAACGACGCTAAGAGTCCATCATAGGAAGTGAGACGTGGCTTTGAGAGCTTCAGCATCTGTCTGTATCCAGGAAGGCTGTGACGTTCAAGGCCAGCTGGTTCTGGCCGCACAGGGAGACCCCGTTTCTTATAAAAGGATGATACAGTGCTAACACCTAAAATAGTGATATTATTGATAATTGGCATGAACTCACTGGACACCTCCTAAGCCATGGCTTACATGCATGAAAATTCTACATTTAGTGTGCCGCGTGATGATTCACAGGACACAACTTGCCTTTCCCAGTAGAGCTGAATCATGCGAGTGTGCAATTACCATTCATTCAATTTGAATTTATTGAATTGGAATATTGTATGCAAAGCATTTTTCAAATAGTGAGATAAATGACATCTGCTTCATGGGTTAAACACTCTTGGGGTCACATCAGAACAAGTGGCAAGCAGGCACAAGGGACATGGACAGGAAGGCACAGGGTGAAGGTCGAGGGCAGTAGGAAGGGCTTGATAGCAGTGATGGTATCTTAATCTAATTTTGAAAGGTGCCACATACAAGTGACATAAGAGGGCTGTGAAGGACGAAGGGAGAGTATGGCGACTGGGGTTAATTTTTCAAAGGAAGAGTGTGGCTCTATGTGTGCTATGACGACTGAGATGCAAACGGCAATTGAGCGAATCAGAGGTCCCTGGGGGGAAAGATAATGCAGTTCTCATTTGCTGAGTCCCTGATATATGCCAGGCACATTGATACTTTCTTCATGGAATTTTCACAACTGTGAACACATGTGTTTCCCATTCCACCAGGAGAGAGAAGACGCCTGAAGAGAGAGACTTTCTCACGGTCAGTTGGTAATATATGAGGGAGAATCCAGGTATGGTTGGGCCCTAAAATATTCCTCCCACTCCTTTGCATAATCCTTCTTTTGGAGATATTAAAGGGCCACTAAAGATGTCTGAGGAGAGGTGTGCATGGAAATTGACACCTGGGTGCCTAATAGTTAAAGCAGGCAAGTCCAACAGGACATGCTATCTTAAAGAGGGGACTCATGGCAAGTAGAAAGGAGAGTAGAAACATGGTCAGTAGAAAAATGGAGAGCAATAGAGACAGTCTGGAATCAATGCTCCCGTTTAATGTTTCTTAGACTTTTGGGAAATACTGTAGGAGGCATTTGTAAACCCAAGCCACGTGATCTATTTCTGGAACTGAGTATGTCTTTGACTCCATATCCCTAGCATCCCGCCACTGCTCTGTGTAATTCTTAACCTGGTTTTTGGTGCCTTCCCCACTTCTAGCTTTCTCTGAGGGTTTCACTTTAAGAACACAGAACAAGTTTATGTTGGTCCATATGATCAGGCTTCATCATTAACTAGAATGTATGTTCATACAGATAGATGGCTGTTCTCCCATGTTCAGACTAGCTCATGGGGAACTGTGTAGCAACACATATGTAAATGTTATCCTGATAGCTGGAGAAAATAAAATGGAGGTGAGAGTCCCAAGACATCGTTAGAAGGATAAAAAAAAGAAGATAGGGTAAGAAGGCATTTTACATTTGTGTTTAAGTATAGTTTAGGCTTACTTTGTGTGTGTCTTGTTTTTAGGAAGAGTAGCCTTGTGATATTAAACAATGTCTCTCCAAATATGAAGCAGACTTCTAGTGTTCTACAAGGGAGATCAGAGGAAAACACATAATTCAGTCATCCTTGCCCTCCCCACTGCTTGCTATCTGACGACTAGAGTATGTCAGTGAATAGACTGTGTTTTACAACTCTTTTCTTTTCCGTCTGAAATTTTTTATGAGCATGCTCACCATTGACAGAACAGTGGAACAAAAATAGCACCGCATTGTAGTATGATGTGAAATCGTTTCTTTGTCCCCCGGGAATATAACTCCTCTAAGGAAGCAGAAAGCAGAGGCCAAAATTAGGTCACCCTGCCTAAGATACAGTACAGCAGCAAACGAGCTAGAACTTGACTGAACGCTGACAGCCGTAAGAGCATTGGAAGTTAGAACAACTGGGAGAGAAATGTGTCTGTGTCTCACTGATGATTAGCCAGGAAATAGCCCTCAATTCAGATTTGGCCTTCATGGTTCCTCTAATTCCCACAAAATTAGTATGTGGACTTAAACAGTTCCAGGTTCACGTCTGACTTTCAGAAATTTGGCAACATTGGCCACTGAAAGAGTGGCAAGACTCAAGCCTTATAAATCTTAAGTCTCCTTTTCAAATAGAAACCATGAGTTTCCTGATCCTTCACCAAGAGTGGAAGAAGCTGTGTGTCTGTGCCATGGTTCTCTTCATCTCCAGGAGGTGTAAGAACCTCAAAGCTGTGTGTTTCGAGAAATGTGGTAGTTAGAAAGTTGCCTTCTGTTCAATCATTACCAGATTTTGGTTACAAAATTCAGGTGTTGCTCAGGTATTAGATTAGCCTTAAGCAAATATGTCCAAAATTTTGACATTTAAGTGACTTAGATAAAGCCACTGTTTCAGAAGAAAATTCCCAATTTTGTCCACAATCTTAGTGTCCTAGGATTTCTAAAATACCTCTGAGTTTCCTTCTCATTGTCCTCATCTATCTGGAAAATTTTATTTTCCCCTTATAAATGAATCACTCCTTCAGGGTTCCCCAGATATAACTTTCAGAGCATCCTCATGGTACCTGGGCCTTGCCAAATCTCAGATTACAAATAGAAATGCTTGCAGCCTCACGCAACATGGTGAGTCTTTGCATGTTCCCACAGAACTGCCCAGCATTCCTTTGCTGTCATACCTTAGCTAGCATCCTGTCCTTCTTCCCCACCCAAATGATCATCCCAGAATAAACACTGAAAATTGGTGAGTGCTGTTGCAAGGGTGCTCAGTAGACAGAGTGGAAGACCCTGATAGTGGGGACTCCACAGAACAACCACATGTGGGATGACATATTGAAAAGTGTCACTTTCTCCAGTTCTGGCAAATCATTGCTTTCTCATCTCCTTGGCCCCTGTTTCCTTCACTGTAATACTGTGACTGGAGATGTCACAAAGGAACTGCCTGAAATTAATGACCACTCAGCGTCCTACCCTATTGTCAGAGAGCAGTTATCCACTTTCGATGCTACCGAATGCACCCGCAGATAGAAGATAGCTGCATTAATCAAATGCATACTGAGCACCCCCTGAGTAAACGTATGCATGTTGCAGAGACCAGTGAGGTTCAAGGGACTCATACTCAATACTGATGACAGATCGACGACAGCTACATCAATGCAGCACCAGTGAGAATAATAGATACATGTCACAGGACTGTAGAAACAGGGTAGGAAGCCAGTACAGTTGTGTCATTTGCTATGAAGTATCTGCTGCCTGTCAGATGTGATTTCCTCCCTGAGGCTCAGTCTTTGTCTTAGGTGAGTTCTATGCAGCCAGAAAGGATCCAGAAAAGTGGCTATGGAAGCACAATGTCTACACAGCTGTTCGCTGTTGCTCGCAGTGACTCCCCATCCATTAAGTGAGAGGAGGGCGGAGGAGGAAGGAAGCCAGTATCACTGTAAAGACTCGTTGGCAAGAGTCAGTTGTTTTCTCCCTGAACTAAATCTGGCCTTTGTTTAGAGAATTTCCTTTGGTTTTGTGACTTTTCTTGTCCCTTCCCAGCATCCTTTTATTATCAGAGCGAGAACACCATGACCCTTTGCGCAGGGTTAAAATAACAGCAGTAGCCCAAGGGAAAGGCTGGGTTGTGCTGACTGTTTATGTACATGATATAACTTACTGTCTGCCTCAACAAAGCTCAGGGGCCCGGCTCCCCTCTGCCTCCAGGCATGCTGTAGAACCTGTCAAGACAATTACTCCTCTTTTACTCCTCTGAGCTGACAAATGCAGTGAGCCCTCTCCACTCCCCTCTGCCTTGCTATTAGCATTCCTGGGACTCTGTCCTCCCCATTCCACCGCAGAACTTTGACCTTTGATTTCATCTCCAAAAGATCGTGGCTCTTTTCCATCTTGCTGACATTTTCCTTCCTTGGTGGGCAGCAAAGTCGTCATAACCCATTGTCTTCATGGGAAGGAGAGGCATGAGCAGGAAGAAGGGCAGTGTTTGCTGCTGACCTGTTGATGTAACGGTGGAGCTCATCCTTGTCTCCCTGTAGAAAGACTTCTCCAGCAAGCTGATGGACCAGCAGGGAATAAAATCCTCAAGGAATTTTGTTGGCCCCTTGAGGGACCTCGTAGAATGATATGTCCTCTTCAGAATGAGATCAAGTGTGAATGCAGGGTGATTCTGGGAACCATTAGTCTTTCTCTTCTACATTCTTTTCCTTTTGTATGTGTGGGGAGGAAGGGTGAAGACGTCCTGCCTCCTTGTGATCTGCATCGGCTGTTTCTATTCTCTCTAATAATGCTATCTTCCTCAGCTAGACTCAAAATTATTTCCTTCTTTATGGCTACCCCAGTTCGAATAGAAACTCTATATTCTTGTTGGTAGTGCCAGAGAGACAGTAAGATAGGAAAGGAGTTTCTAGGGTGACTCTCACCCCATCTTTCTTCTATTCAGAAAGTCAGCTTCTACTCTAATCCCCGCCCCTTTCATTAATCTCATTGCTCCTTCATTTCTGTGGAAGAATGCTTCCAGCCGCCAATGTTTTCTCTTTCTCTGAAATGTAGGTGAATTTAAAACTGTCCAAAAGGAAGACCTGACATCCCTAGCACCTCTGTGCTCCCTGCCCTTATGTCCTCAAGAGTGTGCTCAGAGCTGCAGTACATGTGGCACGGGCCGCTCCATCATCCCTGTAGAGAGGCATGGGGATGCTAGAGGACCAGTGTTTCCTGCACATGCAGGAGGATTTTCTTTCCTGGGAATGGGAGAGGAAAACATCCCTAAGCAAGCAGGGGAGAGGGCTAAGATGGAGAGGTGGTCATTCCTAGGCTCGAATGGGGCTCAGAGCCAGTGGGCTCAGATATGTTTATGATTCAACTTATGACCTCACCCCTTAAGGAAACCTGTGGTTTTCTGCTTTCATGTGCCTTCAAATCACCTCCAGTAGCTCTCGAATGGAGTTTTAGAACAGGATTGATAGCTACTTCCCAACTGGTGTCTTTGATTACTCTCGCCAAAGGCAAGCAGAAATCCGAAATTAATACATCCAAATTTTTTGAGGTTAATTTGTAGGTAGTACAGACGCCCACTTTATACCCAGTCCTTATTCTCAGGTTTCCCCCTCCTCTTCCCATGTCTGTAGGGCTGGCGGCAACTCTCTTTGCTCTAAATGAACCTAACTTACCCTGGGATGAGGTCACATTTTCCAAAATCGTGTTTGTAGTCTGTGGTGAAGGGGAGGGTCTGTTTGAACAGTTGAGGACAGGGAAGCATGTCCTTCCTAAGACAGACTAGAGTCTGGGCCAAGCTGGATTTGAGGACGTTCCCCAGGCAGAGGAAATGGAAAGACCTGAGCAGCTGTGAGTGCATTTATAACTCAGAATCTGCTGGCAGCTCCATGGCGTCCCAGGGAACTGATGCTGGGGAAAGCCTCCACTGTTTCAGTCTGTCCTCAGAGCTCCAGCACACTTAAGACTCTTGAAAACAGTTAACCTGATTAACGCTCATGACTTAAGTTTCTGTCTCGGATATTCAGAGAGACTTTCAATATTACATACTTGGAAGCCAATAAAGAATATTAAGGCTTCCTCCAATTCACTTTTAAAGACTCAGTTTTAAAGTCCATTTTTCTCCACAGGATGCTTATTCAACACTATGTCCCTGCTGTTGAGTCCAGGAGAACACAGTGCTGATCCATGGCAAGGGGGCAGCTGCTCTCACTGGTCTGTGCCCATATGAAGGAAAGAGCCCCTGCCAGGCCATTCCTGCTGCCCTCATAGCAAACATCACAGGAATTGGCTCACTTCAATTGAATGGAGCAGCCTCCATTCAATTTCTTACATCCCAGAACTAGGAGTCCAAGGCTGGGCTCCAGGTGCTGTGGTTTCTGATAAGGAGAATCTTCTTGGCATGCAAATGGTCTCTTCCTCTCTGAGATAGAGGAACTCCACAGTGAGAAGGAATCTCTGATATGTCCCCTTATATTATTAATCCTGTCAGAGCCCTCAGTTCATGACCTCAGTGTGAGCACACTTTCTTTCCTAAAGACCACCTCGCTCAGTATGGCTATGTCGGCAAAGGGCTTTAACATATCTATTGAGGAGACAGACCTTCAGCCTCAAACTAAGGTCAACACACAGATAAAACCCACTTATGAAGTATGCAAAAGATGAGTACTCTTTATAGAGATGAAGTTCTCTCAAATTGCCAGAAAAGCCAATAAAATGGGTCCTATTTTGATCATGCATGCCCTCAGCACCCACACAACAATCTCTGACTTCCTTGGAAAGTGCACGATTCAGACCCTCGAGTATAACTGTTATTTCTGGAGATGGAATCACTAGACACCTTAGACATCAAGTATGAGGCTTGGTGGTATTCAGTAAAACCAGAGAAGGGGAAAAGAGCATTCTGCCTTTGGCAAACATTCATTTCCCAGGATTCCATTCCTGTTTTGTTTACCATCGAAATTTTCTTATACAGAACTGAAATAGTTTGCAATGTGGTGCCTGTAATTTACACAAAAGAATGCACAAGACTGTGGATTGCTCTTTTCATACAGCATGTCCTCGAGTAAATATGATATGATCCCAGGTTAAGACTCTGGCATACAGTGCTGAGTTTGGGAAGTCTAAAAAGCAAAACAAACATGAGCAGATTAAGAGGCTGTTGAGCGTAGGCCTGTTTATGGCATTAATATTTGAAACCCTGAAATGCATCAGTAAAGTTCGCTCATGAGCACAGAGGTCTGGGTTAAACAGCACTGGGTATGCTGGGGAAGGTAGATGCATTTCACAATAGACGGTGACTCTCCCTGGAGAAGAAATAATTGTGCATCCACTTCATGTACTGAGGGGTGAGGAAGGCCTGAGCAGGTCTAATAGCACAGTAATAGACTTTCCTCTTACTGCAAAATAAATTTTGCAGAAATTGTGTTCATTTCGATACTGATATTGTAAAAAGTACATAAAAAATTCAGGTTTTTTTTTTTTTAAATGAAGAAGAAAGAGGTTGGCGAGGTGACTGATCGCAGTGTGGATAAGGGCTTCTTTTAAGCACAGTTCTCATAATTTCTATCTTCAGTACAGAGTAGACTGGGAATACTGGGTTAGTGCATGAGTGTCTCTCTTCTGAGGAGGCTGGACAGATGGATTCCATGTGGATTTAGAAAAGCTGGATTCAGAATGACAGGAGCCACATGTGAGACAGCTTTAAGTGAGGACTTTCATGGATCCCTGGGAGTCTGGAGTAGCAAGAGAAGGTGGGACCAGCCTGCTCAAGGTCCAGTCAGAGCCTGCTGATGGAGGATGTATATTTAGATGATAAGTGGAATTCCTCATCCAAGGAGTTGAGTCACAAGCCAAAAATACCATCCCCAGACAGAAAGAAGAAGGCACCATCCATTCCAAAGATAAGACAAGACCAAGTGTTCCTCCCAGGTGGGTTGTCAGGTTAATCAGACAGGGGATAGTCCTACACCAGCTCCCCAGTGATGAAGCAGCCCTCCTGTAAGTTATTCAGTATACCTAAGACTATGTCCAGCACAATTATATAAACTAAATTATTTAGTTGCTTAAATTATTTTATTGGGAACAAATTAGACCTAAAGGAACTAAGGTATGGTTGTGGAGGTGTGGAGTTCTAATTAAACAATGGTTAAGCTCTCATCATTAGCTGTGGAAAACCTTGCAGTACAGTGGCTACGGACAAGAAAACAGTATCCACACACAGCCCTGAGCATGTCAATCGATTTCTCATTAGTGTAGCAAGGAGTGACTGTTTCTACAAATGATCTTGGAAACATGCAAAGGGACACATGCAAAGAGAAGCAGTGAACACTTCACAGAACAACTCAAAGGGGCTACAACTTACAGACTTGTTCCAAGATAACAGGACACTAAACAAATTTTTCTTAAGTAAGACATGAAATGCCAAGAAATTACAGCTGGTTTAAAATGGTTGCTCTTCAAAAGATGTTTAGAAAAATAAGCAGGCAGTCAGAGACTAGGAGAAAATACTTGAACAACACAAAGATGTGCATGGACATCTGCACATCTCCCCAAAATCTGTCCTTAACGTGAACAGCTCACTGGTCATCAATTAGTGAACACTAAAGACACTTACATGTGCATATGTATCTGTACGCAGATGCGTGCATACCTAGAGACGTATATTCTTCAGCTAGTGAGTTTTCTATCCATAGTTTGCATTTATGCTTGTTGGAAACAGCATCACCACGTCATGGAGAACAAGACTGAACAAATCAGCAACACGTGGGCTGCTGTGATGATCCATTTCCCTTCAGCCAGAGTTATTTATCTTGTTTTCCTGTTCCTTTAATTTTCCAGCTGTATGTTACCTGAGATGTAACTGTGTGGTGTCAAGAACTATCTCCTACTTCATGTTCTTTTATTGTCTTGCAAAAGTCTGGTGCCTCTGAAAAAGACTCGAACTGTGGGTGAATCAGTGCTCTGAAATGCTTCCCCCTCCCAGGGAAGCTCCTATGTCCTCCTGTCCTTCTGTCCTTCATGCCCACAGTGAAAAGCCTCCCTGAGCATGTGTACTCTTTCCGCTGGATCAGCTCAGCTGCAAGAATTTACTGTGGGCTGAAATCTGGCAGGTCAGAGCTGAGGGAGGAAAAGCAATTTGAAAGTAATACTTGTTCTTAAAATGAAAAGCTCTGCAGGTTTCTGTTCTCTTCTGTGTTCCAATTAAATTGTTAGGGATTTTGAAAATTAGTCGAGACATTTTCACTTGCCAAATGATAGGGACTATTGTTTCTTTTTAAAAAAAATTAAAAGGAAATGAACCGAGCTACAGTTATAAAGGTCGTCACTTCTTTAAATACCCCCTGACCCCAGAGCAGACACTAAATGTGCGGAATTCAAGTGTATTTGCTTCCTCACAGGAGTTCTGTGCTGCAGGGAACTGAACAGAACACTTCATCTATTCTGTGTTAAATAACACCAGTTGGACACAGGTTAAAAATGACCATTGGATCGTCTCCGTGACATAAGCAGTTAGGTCATTTCCCCACAACTCACAGGTTTTATAGAGGGGAAACAAAAACAGAACAAGTCCATGCTCCCCTGAGTGTGGCTGTTGTGATTTTCCCCTCAATGACCTCCAGACCCTCCTGTGATGTAAAGTCACGTCCCTGCCATAGTCTGTCCTCTTCAGAGCCTAGCCAGTACCTATTCACTGCCATTCCAAATTATGATGCAAAGTGACATCACTGCACCGTGGATGTCCTTGTAGAGGAGGCTTAGGGAATCTCAGATTGCAGGTAACATTAGTATCTTAATTACAGAAGGAACTTGATGGTTACTTCCATTATGTGTGGATATTTATTACCAGTCTAGAAGAATGTTTTTGACTGACACCGTGTGGGTTGAAGACTGACCTACTGTCAAATCATGATGTCATGTCTGGCTGGAGCAGGTCTGTATAAGGAACTCTCCCACATTTTCCAAGTCATGAAATCTGCATGAAACTGAGGTAGTTTTCTACAAGGAGGCATCTAAGGAAAGATAGAACAATTGATCCAAAGGTAGACTATCAGCAAAGGAATTCCAGTAAAGTACAGTGGGTTTGTGTTCTTGCCGTAGTCTTAAACGATCCTGTCTGTGCAAGCAGTTACAGGGACCAACAGCTATAGAGAATTAGATACAAACAGAACTCAGAATTAGTTCAAGAATTAAAACTCAAGTTTTAATGGTTTACTTAAAATTGAGGCCAAGCTATACATCTATAGATGTGAGTTCAGTTCTTAGTGATACAATTGAAAGGCGACAGAGGCAAACGAGTGTGCAGCTGTGGATTGCTACATCCAATTAAGAGCTGCATGGGAAGTTTGTAGGGATGAGTGTTGCTCTCAGATATCTGAAAGGCTAACACAGTAAAAACGAAGAAAATTACTCTCGGTTCTGTTCTCCTAAAGGCACAAAGTTGGTAAGGAGGTCGGTCAGGGTTCTTCGTGAGGAAAAAAACCCATACATTTCGAATTAGTTCTATTGCATGGCGATTTAGTCTTAGGAAATGGTGTTTTTAATTCACACAGGGAAAATTTAAACAGAGACAGCACAGACACCATGAACTAATGTAGACCAGCATTTATTATCTGAAGATCCTTCTTCTCTCAAGGTAATTTGCAAGACTCTGGGTCAGCTAACTTTGAGAGGCATCATACAGTATCTAGAATATTCACCGTGTATACCAGCATATTGGAGACTCCGAGAAGAAACGTGTTTGACATTATGTGAGCCTGCGTTTGCCAGGTTTGTTTTAACTCCAGAAGTTTTCCCCGTATTGTGGAACAAGCAAGCTTCAGCACACACATTGGAGAATGCAGCCATAGAAAGCAGGCTAGATCAATTTGGTTCCAAGAAACCATTCTCTCTGTATGTCAGAGTGCATTGTTACAGACACACTCGGGCACACACATGGGGAACAGAGAGTGGGTATCGAGGTTTATTTATGTGTAGCTGACAATTTTGAAAGAATTTCCTGAAAAAAATTGATAGCACATTGAATAAATAATCCTTTAAGAAACTTTAACTGCCTCAAAGCCCTCCAACTTTTAGCTTTCCCTTAGAGAGGTCTTTAAAGCCAGCTGTATTCACCACACATCAGCAGCCACTCATCAGCAGGGCAGGAACCCTACAGCCTATAACTATTTTCTTCTTTCATCTACCCCTCCTCTACTTTTAGGCAAACAGCCAGTTTCTTGAAAGTGGTATAGGAAGGCCGAGGGGGATGTGAGAGGGTACAGGGTAGTGGCTGAGCCACATCTTAAACATCTGGTTTTAATCATCTGTGAGCACCATGCAGGGGACATAATTAGTGTGACTGAAAATAACCACGTGTCTGTTGAAATGTTAGGTGTATGCCTTTCAACCTCCTGAACACGGCCGTTCCCCTTAGCACACGTCACCATTCAGTGACCAACAGGGCTCTGTGTGCAGTTTCTCTTCCTAGTCTGTCTCTCTCTTGGCTCTCTGTTTTTCCTTTCCTGTGGTTTGCTATCTGGAGAACTACTACTTTGGCAAGGATGGAGGGCTGAGTCACAGACGTGCCCTAGCTCACGTCTTCAGTAATGTGAAGGCAGGATCTGACATACATCTCGACACAGCTGTCACCAGCAGCTGGCTCTGCTCTTGAAATGCTGTCTGCTCATATTCCAATACACACCTGTGAAGCTGTCCCCCTCCCCCCACTAGAAGTCTGTGAGGCTGAGGGGACATGCAGAAGAAAGATGGGGAGGGTGTCCTTATCTCATCCAACCCTTGTTATTTTCACTGCTTTGAGACTTGTTATAGACTTTCTCTCTGTCAGACTCCAACAGACACTAGTTGGCTTCAGTTCTGATAACTCTTCTTTATTAAAAATGACATATCACAGTATAATTAGCTCAAGGAAAGAGGTCATGGTTTTCAAAATGGACCTAGCTATAGCAAATGTTGTTTCTGTAGCCAAACTTAATGCACACATGTTAAGTTTAAGTGGAAATTTTTGGGGGTGGGGTGGGGATGGTCTTATTGTTTCTGTTTTTGTTTTGTTTTAGTTTTATTTTGCATGTGTCTTTTATTATTGTACTGGCTATTGATATGATAGTAACCTACCACAAAGAAAAAAAATATGAAGGTATTCTCAAAGAATTTTTATTACCAGAAGTCTTTGTGAAACTGACATGCTTGAACTATTGTGAGTTTTAAGGGAGAACACTGTGGAAAGGAATGAGAAGAGAGGCTAGGGTGCGTTCTCCGCATCCTGATGCCTTCACAGCTCTGCTGGGAACTCAGGGGAGACTGCACTGGACTCGAAGAATTCAGAAGATCTCTTCATGTTTTAAGTTTTTGGGGGTAAGAAGAGGTTTCCCCCAGTGAAGTAGAAAAATCTAGATTAAACACCACCTCACATGAAAACTTTTACCTCTTTTTAAAAATAACACCACGGTCTTCATTTGTTTTCTTCTCCACTTGGCCATTTTGTCCCAAGTAAGTGAAATGGAAGACCCGATGCTTAGTCAGAACTTCTAAAGAAAATTACGTTTTTGAGGCCCATTCCAGGAGGCCTCTGATTTGTGGATTTTATGTTGGACTTTTTCATCTGCATAAAAATACTAAGATAAATTAATTTATAAAACCTATTTACATCTGTTTCTTGTCCTTCCAGCTTTGGGGTAGTTCTAACATTAGACTATTTTCCTCCAGGAAAGCACAGCTCTTCCAAGCTCCCTCAGAGCCATCTCAGTACCTTTATCTTGTCTCTTTATCTTGAATGTCTGTGTCCCAGTCCTCTCCTTCTTAGGCTTCAGACCGAGATCTCAGGCAAGTGTTACTCCCTGGGAGTACTCTAGTGTCCCTAAAGGAGTCTCCATATCCCCCAACGACTCTTTCCTTTCATGTGATTTTACGTTTTATGGCAGTAAGTTGTATCTGCAATGATCTTAGCAATTCAGGCATTTTCTCAAATGTTGCATATCTTCGCTTTGTCCACATCTTTGAGACCAGAAACTCTCTTTGTTCGCTAAACCCCAGTGGGCAGAGTATTACCTGCCATCAACTCCATCCTTTTTCCTGCATCCGTCCCGAGCAGGATACATCCCTGTTCACTTGCGAGGCCTAACCCATCATGCCTGCTGCTCTTACCAATCCCCTGTTTTCTGACTCTGCATGTTATTATAACTGTTCTTAAAATATTAGTCTTAGAAATTGCTGGCATATGCTCCATTGATAAATATGTCTTTTGCAGAATTAATCCCGTCCCAAGGGCAGGGGTTTCATAATCTAGTTTTAAGTGGAATATAATCTGTCAATGTCGAGTAATTCATCTGGAGACCACAAGGGAGGCAAATGCGAGGGCTATGTGGAGTGCACAGTTAGGCGTGGGAAGCCCCATGCCAGCTGGGAGGGAATTGAAGGCCTAGGGGATGTGCCTTGGCTGGAGAGTTCGATCTCATTCCAGCATTTTGATTTCTCCGAATTGTAAAACGTCTCCCATTTGGCATCTGGTTCAGCTGAAGCCGGAGCCGTGTGTGAAGGCAGCGTGGGGAAGGCTGAACACCTGGGAATAGCGAACGCAGCAAACACTACCAGATGAGCGTGTCGGGAACGGGGTCGGCACCTCTTCACGCCCTTGGTTGTGCTTTTGCTTGGTTTTCATTTCATAAGCTGCCTATGTGACCTTTCATACACTTTAACCGGCTTGTAATATGTGAGTTAAAATTGAAGTAAGATGCCACGACATTGCTTCCATTTTATGCTTATGTGCAAAGTACGCATTGTTACATAGGAAAGTCGGGAAAGTGGTATGTTTTTATTGTTTGTTTTATCTTGATTTCCTTATGGAACTCAGCCAAATAACTGTCCCAAACACCTAACTCAGAAAAAGATAAGTATTTTAAAGCCAGTAACTTATTATCAAAGTTCTTTTAAACAGGAAAATCATTTATGCCACCATTTCCTTATGCTAGATGTGGACATTAAAATAGCTATTTATTTTTTAGGGATTTATCTGTTTAGAATCTGGATATCATAGGTAACATACAGTGTATTCTATGAAAGTGGCTTCGCTGTTTTCCCTGTTGTCTATTTTGCTCTCTGGGGAAGGCATGGCTCTGCGTGGAGAATGAGTAGATCATTGGAGCAGATTTTAGGAATGAATTAGGGACTCATGCCTGTCAAAGAATTCCACAGAACTTCACCATCTCCTCCTCTCGTGATCATAACAGGATGTGCAATACAGCAGGTCATATGTGTCATGTATGATTAAACTCAAAGAGATAATGGTATTCTGCCAAAAGTAACTATCAAGAAATGATACATATGCTTTATTGTTCTCCTGTAGATGTGAATGCTCTATTCTCAGAAGGAAAACATTTTTCCTAAATGCCTGGTGCTTTGTTAAAGTCATCTTTTAAAATGTATAATTTATTTTTGTTTTATTTTCATTGGAGTTTTATATATCTACATGTTTACATGCATGAAAATGTCAGAATGCCTGGAACTGTAGTTCCATACGGGTATGAGTTGCCATGTAGGTGCTAGGAATTGGACCCAGATCTTCTGGAATAAGAGCTAATGCTTTTAACCCCTGAGCCATCTCTCCAGCCACTGATAAAGTCATTCTTACATGACTATTATGTTCAGTCTGTAACCTAGTGTGCTAAGACCACCAATATCACAAGTCTTATTGATTATACAATAATTTACTGTCTCCATCTCATTTCTTTGTGGGGCATTTTTACATAGATTGTCTATCATCTGACATTCATGTATGTGGTCCTTCTTTAGTATCTAAGAGCTTGACCTTGACCCATGGTCAGGAGCTTTGCCGACTTTCATAAATTACCAAAAGAGTGTCCTCTGCGGTTGAGACCGGTTTAGCAATTACAAGCATATAGGACTACATGAAAGAAATATTACACAGAGAGATCCTAATGGTAGCATGCTACCTAGACCAATTTGATAGGATTTAAAACAAACAAGCCAACAAACATTTTTCTTCCAACTCTCCCGACTGAGTGGCAATAAAATGAATCATATATATATATATATATATATATGAGTATATATATATATGAATATATATATTCACGCTATCAGTGATATGCCCAGACCCTAAGCTTTACAATAAAATCAAGTTGTTCTAATAATTACCAATTAGAAAGAGACAAAAGTATTCACTCAACAACAACAACAACAACAATAAAACTCTACAGTTTAACCTGGAGAACTCCTTTGAATCTATGAAAGCTGTTGTTATAGTCTTCCATTTATTATTTTCATTTTACATTTTCTGTGTGTATATTCATGTGGAGGTCAGAGGTGACGGTCAGAAATCTCTAGTGGCCTCCATTTCTTTTTTGAGATGGGGCTCTCTTATTGAGATGGGGGATCATCTTAGTTTGTTAGAATTGCTTGTCAGCAAACCCCAGGGATGCACTTCCCTCTACCTCTCCAGTGCTGGGATTACTGACCTGGGCCGCTGCACGGGGTTTTGGGGATCTGAACTCAGCTGCTCATTCTTGCACAGAAAGACTGAATCATCTCTACAGCTCTGCCAATGTGGCCCCCAAGACTGGAAGACATAGGTGACTGGCTGGGGAAAGTGAAAGCAGTACACATTGGAGGGTACCATAGGGTCCCGGGGTCAGAATCTATCCAACCCAATGGGAGTTAAGTTTATCTTCTTGAATATTTCATCCAAACAGGCCAGGTGCAATAAATGAGTGAACGGATAAACGGACGTGAAGAAACTGGCCAGGGTGCTTATAAAGTCACACACTTATTTCAAGGCTTCCTGCCTCCTTCAGGCACTGTCATCTGAACACTTGCTCTGTGGAGTTTATATCCATATAAACCATTTGATCCCAGCAGAACTTTATGTGAGTAAAGACCAAAGAAGAGGCCTTGTATTTCATCTTGTCCTTAATTAAGCAGGCTTGAGGCGTGGGCTGTGGTTTCAAGGGTTAATGTTTTTGCCTTGGGTTTACTTCCCTCCTGTTCCTCCTCAGTATGTTTGCTGACACAGAAAGGACATCAGAAAACATGGACTCAGTCAGACCTGCTCACCCTGACTCTTCTCAACTTTATGTGTAACTAAAAGGGGAACTAAAGATAACTAATTAGACGTGTAAAATATGGAAAGTCACCCCTCTCTTTCTCTCCCTCCACCTCCTTCTTTCCCTCCTCCCCTCCCCCTCCCCTTCCCCCTCCCCCCTCAGACATACACACACATACACACACACACACACACACACACACGCACACACACACACACACGATTCTGTCACTACTGTGACAGTGGTGAGAATAATTTTGGCAACTGTCATTCCTTACGTTTCCAAGTACTTCTTCATATTTGCTCGAACTCTGTCTAACTTAACACGTCCTCCCCCAGGATGCTCTTTCAGAGAAAGACTTAAGGAGCGTCTTTAACAGTTATGCTTCAGATGGTGAGACCTTCCACTTTTCTTTATTCAGCAGTCAAGCCAATTCATTTTCTCTCCTACTCTGGATTCCTACCTAATGCTCTTTGATAAGTGAAAAAACAAATCTAAGTGCTAATCTGGTTTCTAAGGGGACAGAAGAAACAGTGCTCTGGGGCCAGATTTCCATTCCCTTCTTTTACCTCCTGTTGTTTAGAACAGGCAGCATGTGCTAGTCCCACTTATCCTTAAAAGGGAACATAACCGTGCCAGTGTCAAAAAGGAACTCCCCATTTGAATGCAGGCCAAAGGCTTAGTGTAAGACCTCCATGTGATACAAACAGAAAGTACAGTGTTTACAACCAAAGCTCTCTTCCAAAGGAAGAAGCTACACTTAATTGTTTTATTTTCTTTGCATCCTTTCCTACGAAGAACTGCTTAGATGTTTGGGACCAGAGAAAAATTCTCTGTGACGTAGACCTCAATACATCTATAGATGGATGGACACAACATAAACATATTGCTCTCAAGAGAGAGAGAACTCCTTAAACAAAGAACAAGCAAAGTTTTGGGAGACATTATTTCACTTAGGTTTCTACAAGGATAATAGAGGAGCCCTGAAGACCACGTGAGATGTCTAGCCGTTGTTGACCTATCTTTAGGGTCCTGCAGGCTGCAGGCTGCTGAGTACCTTGTACTGTAGTTAGCATTTGGAAGTCAGGCCTGAAAACCTCTAAACTGGGTTGCATTCTGAAAGTGCCTTGGAGTGGAAGCCAGCTGTGGAGTGGAAGCCAGCTGTGAGCCCCCCCCCTTCTCTCTCTCTCTCTCTCTCTCTCTCTCTCTCTCTCTCGCTCTCTCGCTCTCTCGCTCTCTCTCACTCTCTTGCTCTCACTCTCGCTCTCTCGCTCTCACTCTTGCTCTCTCTCTCTGAACCTCTTTTATGGAGTGAGAGTTTCATGTTTCGCTGAATTTGCAGAAAGTTTTTGTTTTTGTTTTCCTTTTCCCTCCCACAGTCTTTGTGAAAAGTCACTGTAAAGTTAGAGGAAATGGGATATGAACATAGTAAAAATAAGAACTCGTGTTAAACATAGACTTTTAGGACTTACTGAAAGGTCGCTCATGGCCACCATATTGAACTTAATTTCTTGCTATTGCGTTCTAGCTTTGTTTCTGGTAACTGTTCCTTGAATGTTTGTTGACTTGATCATATATTGATTACTCTAGCTTTTGCATAGAGATCCGTTTTGTCTATCTAAAGGTCCAAAACCTTCCCGTGGACTGTAATTAGGTTTGCATTATCGGGGAAACTCTGAGGCCAAGAAACCAAGAAGAGTACATTAGTCAAAGCAAGACCATCACCATTCCTGGAAACCATCATGGTGCATTGCCTTAGACTGTAGTCTAGGATGTTCAGATGACCAGGCAGATCAGCTTTCATGGCTTTGGAGAACATGGTGCCATTCATTCTGACTGACACGGCAAGCTGGGCTTCTAGAGCTGGTGGGTAGATGGCAGATTCTGTAAACCACCAGTTGGCGTTTTTTCTTCAGCACCTCAGGTAACCTCTCTGCATACCTTGACTGTGGACCAAATGTATAACACAAGGCTTTATAGGCCCAATAAAATACTATTTAAATGTCCAGTAGTGCTTTGCAAATGTCTATTCCAGATGCTTCAGATGTCTGCCAAAATTTCTGCTGCCCCATGAACTGTTGTCTTCAAACTGGTTGTGTCCTGTGTGACATTTAATAACATATGATAAATCTCTGTGATTCCATTGCTATGAATTATAACACAAAATTTAAAAAAAAAGTCAAAATGCCTCAGGAGGGGGCTAACCTGGCTCTGGTCACCATTGTTATATCTTCTATGTTTTCACTGTATAAAATGAAAATATTCTAGTTTTTGAATATTCTAGTTTTCCTCTAGAGTTTAAAATAATAGTTTTTAGTAGTGGATATCATAGGGAAAAAAACCAAGGAGCAGAGGACTAATGCATTCATTTATTCATTCTCTCTAAGCAATATTTGCTGAACTCCAAGAAAGTGTAAGATACCCTATGAGAATCAGAATGAATGCATACACCCCATGATCACCATCCCCATCTTTACGATCAGAAGACAATCATTGCCAGCAATATTTTCTTATCATGCTTCCTTGACTCTCCATGTACATTAGAAGCTGTTTGGGAAGTTTATCATACTCTCTGTGACCGCCCAATTTTTGTGTATTGTTTCTGACATTCTTTCATGGAAACTTTGAATCACGGGAGGCAAAAGGTATCTTCCTTTTCTACCTATTTCCCTTGGAGGCATACAGTTTTTGCAACCTTCTTTTAACAAGGGTTCAGCCTCTCCTCCAGCCCACCACCCAGCAGAGGTAGTAGAAGATAAAAGTTATTAGGATGTGGGGGAAGTGGACCTGTTCGGCAGTAATTCTTTGGGACAAGAGCTCTCTCCTCTTTTTAGCAGTTCAGTCCCCTAGCAAACACCAAGTACAACTGAGCAGCTGCAGTCCAGTCCTCTAAGCAGACACCACATGTGAACTGGCAGATACACTTCAGTCCCTTCAGCAGACAGACACCAGACTCAAATCAGCAACTGTTGTTCAATCCTGAAAAAAACTTTCAAATTTGCCAAATGGCCTGAAGCAAGGCTGCTGAAGTGGCAAGCTGCCACAGGAATCTTACAGACAGTTCTTAGGTGAGTTTCTCTCAATGGCAGCCTTATCATCAGTTGAGCTTAACAATGCTATGTGAGGCGAACCAATACATGTGTGTCGTTAGTAAGGAATATTGAGGCAGAGTAAACCAGACCAGTGCTCAGTGCTCATTCCCCACTGTCTTTGGGATCATATTTATATTTACAAGTCAAGTATCCTTTCCCCTGTGTCTGCTTCAGGAAAATATCTTTACGTGTGTGTAACAGGAAAACATCATTTGACATAACTAACTTGCCAAAAAAAGTTGAAGGCTTGAGACTCCACAAAATTTGCACAAGTCTGCTGAAGAGGCAAGAAGCATCCAGAATACCACAAGAAGTTCTTTGGCATCTTTCTCTCTATGAAGTCATTACAAGTGAAGATCCATGAAGAGCAGTAAGTGTTGAAGCAGACCAATGGAAGAGCGTCATCAGTGAAGACCAGCGAAGCATTGCAAGGTGAACCAGTGCAAGAGCAGCATTCACTATTGGGTTCTACTAAAACTCTCTCCAAATATCACACATCGTCTCAAGTGTCTGCCTCAGCAAAACTTCTTCTCATGTGTCTGCTTCAACATAAATCCCTCTCATAAGACAGCTTCTAGGAAAACATCACACAATATAACTGAGTCTCTGAGGAAACCAGAAATTTCCACTCCAGCTTGCCTTGGAAAAGACTCTCAGTGAGGAGTTGCCTATGTCAGGTTGGTGTGGCAAACAAGGGAGCATATATACATTCATTTCTCTTTGCCTGCTCTCAACTATGGATGTAATGTGATTAAACTACTTGAAACTGTTGCTTTGACTTTTCCAGTGATATAGTGTATCCTAGAACTATTAGCTGAAATAACATCGCATCTGTTTTCTGTCAATTATGTTATCATAGCAATAAATGACACTAGGACACCCCCAGGTTTCCATAACAAGCTTCCATTGTTTAGTTTGTTAAATTGTCAATTCTTAAGAATTGTCCAATTGTTAAATTGCTCAATTGTTAAAGAAAAGTGATTAAAATAACTAAAAAAATATCTCTAATGAAAGTCCAAGCCTCATTATTTATTCCTAAACTTTTGACTTCTATTTTGTTTATAAAGTATGAATTATTATAGCAAATGTTTCTGTCCTTGGCATGGTAAATCTGACTAGATTTTTGCAAGAAAACTGTAAGTTATGCTGCTGTCTTCTGTAGAGGAAGAAGCAAATGGCCCACATAGCGGTTTGTATTCTGGTTAATTAATGTGTCCTGGCGGAGAATGTTGTAGGAGTTTTAATGCCAGTATCATTCTCAAAGTCTTAGGTGAGTGGTAGACTCAGAATTCACCAGCGTCTATTTTAGATGACTTTTCCCTACCTATGCTTGTTTTCTCCACCTTCTTTTCACTCTGTAGTTAGAGCTCTTTGGCCACTCCTGGGGTTTTTAATCTAGGAGAGTGTGGGGCTGGTGTTGGTGGTAGGTAGCTGTGACTGACTCTTTGAAGGTTAAGTGGATTCTGAGCATCCCTGGTCAGACCTCAGCTGCCCTAGTACCCTGGACCTGAGCATCTCACCCTGCAATCTTCAGTCTCCGAGAAGCTTGGGGCCAGTGAAGACTCTTGATTTGGGGACAGTTTTAATTTGATGTGTTTTCTTAGACACAGTGAGAATAATATGTAAAAGATTAAATAGGAATCAGCCAAGATTTCCCCCATATACTTAGCTGTATCACGAGGCTGCAACCTTCTAATTCAGCTTCATTTTTACTATTTTCCAAACACATATTTTCTATCACCAGTGGGATCTAGTTTGCCAGTACTGCTAGGAAATGATATAAATTTCTGAGTAAAGAAATCTAAACTTAGTAAAGGTTAGAAAGTGAATTCCTTCAAATTCAATGCTGGTAATGAATTCTAGATAATGTCATTTAAAGCTGTATTTTGATTAGCTTGTTATAGAAATAATCACTTATCATGTTGTAAATGATAATAATTTATAAAACAGAAATTGAGTTTTGGAGTCTGTGACACAGAGGGATAGCAAATCATGTTAGACATAGTTTCAATGGTGAAATAATTACAAGTTTTCTTGCCCTACTATAGAGTCAAAATTTATATTTCAAATCACTAATACATGTGTCTGGGTATTGAAATCAGGACCTTGTTCAAATACAATACACAGACATGCGTGCATGCACACACACACACACACACACACACACACACACACACAAGGGTTAATAATTTGATGAAGATATATCATGCAGGTAACAAACATAGATGCAGGGAACAAGGCATTGAGACTAATGAAAAAAAGATGGATGGGGGTTGTCAATTCAATTTATTCTCTAGTGTGTGTGTGTGTGTGTGTGTGTGTGTGTGTGTGTGTGTGTGTGTGTATGTGTGTGTGTGTCTACCCTCAATGGACTCTATCTGGAATAGCAAAGAAACAGTTCTTCCCTGGGGTTCACTTTCAGGGTCAGTGGTACATGAAACCCATAAAGTTTGTTGAAAATTCTGCATATATGAACATGTTTTTGGGAGGGAACAGCAGGCTTAGTCCAGGTTATAAAGTGATAGCCGAATGCTGTTTGACTAACTAATCCTCATACCTGTTTGAATTGTGGAGAAGACAGCATGTTTCAGGGCAAGAGTCTAGGACGGGGTTAAAACCATTAATACTAGCCCATGACTCTCACCTACCCAGTTCACCTACAGTGGATTTATACATAAAATGAGCAAACAAGCTTTTCGTTTCCTACACCCCAATCAGACAGGCTATGCTAGTGCCTGGAATAAATTATAACCTATTTTTAAACAGAGGATATTAGTGTTGCTTGGGCACATGAACCTGACAATCAATGATGTTACATTTTTTTGCTCCATAACCAGTTGAAATATCTTCATTCATATCATGCTGGTGTCTTCCAAGAATGCCAAACCGTTCAGCCTTCTCTTGCACTGTGTGAGGTATAAGTGTCTGAAGTGCAGGGCTGAGGCCTACTGTACATCGGGGTGGCGTGGAGGGACCACCACTCAGGGAGAAAGGATGGCCGCCTCAGCCTGAGGGATGGTAGAAGAGCTAACCTTGCTTCCTCTGAGTTAAAGTGAAGAGTAGAGCAGACTTAGGATGGAGTAGGGAGAATTAGTGTTGCCTTGGCCTTGGCTTCGCAGTTACATTCAGTGCTTCGCCACAGGGCCATCTTAAGCCAGTCCTATTTCCTATAAATCTCAAAGTTCTTGTCTTTGAAATAGGTATTAAAGAGTGATCTCATGGGATGATTTTCAACCTGAAATAATTTTGTCTGTAGGATACAGTTCATTCTTTGTGGAGTGCCATGGCAATTTTAAAGTTATTGATTATTGAGTAATAACCATTTTAACCAAAACAATGTGACACTCCCTTGGAATATATATATACATATATATATTCATATTTGAATAGAATATATATATATATATTTGTATTTTGTCTATACAAACATATAGTATTCTGTGCACATGTATAAGTTACTGTTTAGTTTGGAGATACAAGAATACATGTGGATTGTGTCATTCATTGAGAACATATTTCTCAGTAAGACACAAGAGACTGTGTTAAAAAGTGAAAAAAACTGGGGGGAAAGTGAAAATCTTGTGGTTTTAAAAAGTCAGAAATTGCTACTTGATCTTCCCGAGTCAAGAAAGTAGGAAGGTAGTGGTACGGCAACTAGGACTTTAAGAAGAAGTGTCATTCTGGAAGCATCATTCTGGATGTGGAAGAACAGGAAGGAAGCCCAGTGACAGAGGGGAGTGGAAACTGTCACAGAAGAACACAGTGCTCGCAAAAGCTCATCCTGCAGGTGGCTTCCAGGAACTCCCTTTGCAGTTTACATCTGTACTGGAGCTAGAGTACTTAGCAACTGTGCCCATAAGCTGCCCACCCTTTCTGTTTCCTGCCCCAAGTTCATTTGGCTGATGACCAGCAATGTGTTCCCAGAGAAGTCTTTTTTTTTTTTTTAAGATTTATTCATTTATTATATGTAAGTACACTGTAGCTGTCTTCAGACACACCAGAAGAGGGCATCGGGTCCCATTACCGATGGTTGTGAGCCACCATGTGGTTGCTGGGAATTGAACTCATGACCTCTGGAAGAGCAGTCGGGTGCTCTTAACCGCTGAGCCATCTCTCCAGCCCCCCAGAGAAGTCTTGATGCTGCAATCCGAAGTGCGGGCTGGTTTTAGAAGCTCCAGTCCCCTCAAGGCCATGGAGGTGTTTAGTCTTTGCGTTGTGTGTAAATGCAGTTGGCTTTGAGATGTCAATAGTGTTCCCATTGCCTTGTCCTGTACTGCAGATTAGCAACATAGGGTAGCAGAAGTGGAGCCTGGAGGGTGACAGAAACCTGGCGTAGACATTAAAGCTGGCCGATTACAGGGATGTGACCTCCAGAATGTTCTTAGAGAAGCCAGGTGTAGGGTTCAGTGGTGCCGAACAGTGTTTTTTTCAGGAGGGACGACTCTTTGATGGGAAATAATTTAAAATGTTTTGGTGTTTTAAAATGGATTTTAAATTCACGTAAAATTTTACTGTGAGTTTATGACCGGCTGAATTGCCAAATGTGATGTGGACTAGGTGGCAGATTGCCCTGTGGTACTGAAGTTTGAGGATCTAAAGAAGGGAAGGCCTTTCCCTTAGTCAGGCAACGACTAAGTTGGAAACAAAGCTGATCCATCTCAAGTCCTTTGTCCTATCATCTGTCCCTAACTGTGAAAGCAGCACTGCAAGGAGAGTCTTTTACTTAGCTGTTTGCATGTGTTTGCAATCATTTTCTGCTAACTGTGCAGATATTGGCATTCATTCTTTTGTCATTAATGTACAGCTCTACCATGTCAAAAGATGCATGGTCATGCACTGGCCAGAAAATATGGAACTTTCATCACTGCAACGACTGTCCTCATGATGGCATTTTAGGAGTACTTCTTTTCTTTGCTCCAGTCTGTGATAATTGTGACCTATTCCGTATCCCTAAGGAATCTATATTTCAAATGTCTATATTTCAAAAATCTCTACAAATGGGAAACCTTTTATCTTCTTCCTGTGCTCAAGTAGTCTCTCTTATGATGGGACATGAAGAATGTGCCACTGTTTTCCGTATATTTTCGACTTGTATGCACAAATGGAGCAATCCTGTAAAAGTTTTGCAATTTTCATGTTTATTGTGAAAGCGTGATATCCAAATTTTAAGGCAAACTGCAAATTCCATCATTTAGAAACCATGCCAATACTGACTATATGCAATTTGTAAGTCCATCTGTCACACTGAGTGCCCTGTCATCACAGCGGAACCTCACTGTTGCTTGAGTTTATGAGGAATGATTATTGATACATGGTTAGGTCTTTCAACCACCTCTTTATCTAGACTGCTAAGCATTATTTGTATAAGAATTCTATGAAAACTTTTAAATGCCTTTACCTACTATGCAGAGTTTCTGTGATTGTTGTTTTTGTTCTTTTGTTTGTTTGTTTGTTTGCCACAGTGGGAAGCCACAGTGTTTCAAAACATTGTGTTGACCTTGAATATCTCTGCAGAAATCATTTTGTTACATGAGCTTGAAATTGTAGCAAAACCCCTGGTAGTAAAGTAAAATTATTTTTTGTAGCTGAAAATATATGAGCGCAGGTGGTTGCCAATGGAAATATTGTATGTAAATTTCAATTCCTTAATTATTTGGCTGTAAGAACAAAGGTGAGACAAGGAGAGGAACTTGGAATCTTAGATGATAGAATATGGTTATGACTCATGGTTCCATAAATGAACAGTTTGGGATTTCAAGCTTGATACAGGTTTTTTTTTTTTTTTTTTTTTGGACTCTTAAATGGCTTGTAGCTACAGGTGCCTTGGTATGAATAGCCTTTATGGAGAGGTTAGTTGGGCACAAAGTCCCATACCTAGCAAAGGAGCCATTGGTGATTGATAGCTGATGAGAGAGGCTTCCTTGAGAGTGCAACCGCTGGCAAATCAGCGACGCTCCAGTACATATCCGGGGGTAGACATGCACAGAACAAATACAATTGATGGATGTGAAAAAGGAGGAGAAGAAATAGGGTGGGTAGGAAACGGTGTATAGACCTGGGTGGAGTTTGGGGAGGGATAACTATGACCTGAACACATTGTATGAAATACATAATGAAGTAATAAAAGGTTTAAAAAAGTATTGTCTTTCTCCACCGTGAATTTTAGACACTCTCTATATGTAACACAATGCAGGATATGAATGTAGAGATTCTCCCCTGGACCAGCCCTTCTCAGTTTGTAATATCACACCCTCAGTACAAGTTCTCTGAGCACAAATGAATCATATGACGGGATGTTACTGAAGGGAAAGCAAACTCGGGATATATGGACAACCCCGTCCAGAATAATATGGTTGGTTCACAAGACCCTGGTCAATTCTGCTTGACCCTGAAGCAGTCTATTAGTAAGACATGGTAAGAGTTTCTGGGATTCCAAATTCTGAGTGAAAAGACTGTGAGAAATAAGAGGTTTGTTTGAACTCACATACATCATGGAAACCTGAGACAAAACCCTTTTCAATTTCAATTGAATAAAATAAAAATCTATAGGTTTTTATAAGCAGGCTGAGATGAAGTCTAATGAAAATCTCTTACAGAGCCTGACAAATATTAAGGCTGAATAGCAACAAAAATACAGTCAAAATAAAAATTGCTACTCTAAATGGCACATTCACTTATTGGGGAAGGCAAATATATATTTTATTTTGTTTTCTAATTTTCTACTGCTGTAAGTTCAATTCTGAACTTCTATAGTTAGGTTTTGAAAAGAGTATTCAGTAGAGTGTTTGTTTGTTTGTTTGTTTGTTTGTGTGGCATCTGGACTCTGCTCCCACCTCACAAAGATCCTTCTTTCTTGCTGGAAGCACCAGAAGGTAACCCAGGCATCCTGAGTGAGATGTTTTGTTATCTCCTTTTACATCCGTCAGGTTCTACATACGTAACTTATTAAACTTTGAATTCATGATTATCTTTTCATTCATATATACACTTGGTCATTTGATGGCTATAAAGAAAAAGAGATATAAGTAAGATTGATGATTGGTTTATCAAATCACTATTAGGCACAAGAGACATTTCTTAGTGTTTGATAAATATCAACTCTGTGTTTGTCAATGTAATCCTCAGAGGTAAGCACTCTTATTACCTCTCTCTCCACAATGTGGAAACTGAGGCACAGAAAAGCTTACCGATATGCCCAAGGCAACAGAGATAACTGACAATTTAAGCTGGAATTCAGTCAATTTAGTTAAGAATTATCGGTCTGAACTTTTCTAGCTTCCTACCACTGACTGAAAGATGAAGAATAGAGATCTCTGAGGAAAAGACAGTTCGACGTCGGTCCTAGTTAGGGTTACTGTTGCTGTGATGAAAAAAACATGACCAAAGCAACTTTCAAAAGCAAAGGATTTATTTGGCTAACACTTCCGTATCAATGTTCATCTTCAAAGGAAGTCAGGACAGGCACTGAAACAGGGCAGGGACATGGAGACAGGAGCTGATGCAGAGGCCATGGAGGGGTACTGCTTATTCTCTTGCTTCCTGGCTTGCTGAGCCTGTTTTCTTATAGAAGCCAGGATCACAAGCCCAGGGTTGATACCACCCATAATGGTTGGGCCGTCCCCCATCAGTCACTAATTAAGGATATGCCCTACATGCTTGCCTACATCCCAATCTCATGGAAACATTTTGTAAGTTGAGGTTCTCTCTTCTCAGATGATTCTTGCTTGTGTCAAGTTGATATAAAAACGAGCCAACATGACTTTTCAGTCTAATAAAGATGAAATAAAAATGATAGCTTAATACATCTGTGGTCTACAAAGGGTAACACCCAACTGTCTAGAGACCTGACTTTTTGTAGGAACACTACTGTAGAACCAGAAAGGAAATAATCACTATCAGACTCTCAGTGAAAACTTCAACTGTGGAGATGATTCACCAAGCATGCTTTGTGCTTGCTATGCACGTGGGTCTTTTTAAACTAAGATAGTATCTGTGAAGCGCTTAGTACAATGCCTATTATATAGTCCCTATCGTCTTTAACTTTCTGTGTGTGCGTGTGTGTGTGTCTAAGACACACACACACACACACACACACACACACACACACACACACACACACACACACGTCAATAGGCAACCTCATACACCATCCATGTCCCACGTATTGAACCCAGGTAGACAGGTTTTGCAGCAAATGCCCTAACATTCTGAGCCCTCCCAGTGTCTACTTTTTATA
This sequence comes from Rattus norvegicus, assembly GCF_021556685.1. Classification (NCBI taxonomy): domain Eukaryota; kingdom Metazoa; phylum Chordata; class Mammalia; order Rodentia; family Muridae; genus Rattus; species Rattus norvegicus. Next base: position 88,430,671 of record NC_141544.1, read on the forward strand.
CAGTGTTTATGGTTTGCTTGTTTGGTTTTTTTCTCCTCTTTGATAAGTCCATCTGTTTATTGACTGTGTTTTTTCCCCCTAGGTATTAAGCACAAGCACTTGGCACAAGTGAGGGTGGCAGCTGTTAGGGAAGAGCTGCCTGGCTTCAGTGAATGACTTTGTGCAGGCCTGCTTAAATGACTTCAATTAGCACTGCATTGAGGAAAAAAAAAAAAACATTCCCTGCTTTTTTCTCCTCCCATTTGTTTGAAATCTTCCTTCCTCTTCTGGGAATTCTTTTGTTTAGGAAAACTAAATATTTCTCCATGGCTGTGGAGTTTGACAGCTCTGGGAGTCCAACAGACAGTAGAGATCTTAAAGGAGTGGAAGGCACAGCACAGATTTCCCAAGTGTTCTCTCTGTGCAAATGAAAGAGAAAAATATGTTCCCAGTGTTTAAACCATCAGTTCTAAAAGACAAGCTCTGGAGAGAATTTTATTTGCTCAAGTTTACATGTAGATGTCTGCTCTGTGTACCAAACATTGTTGGGGATAGTTTAAAAGTTAAGTGTAAGTATGCACAATTTGTTTTTACAATAAGTAGTGTAACTACACTCAATGTCTGCAAAGGCGTTAGGCACCGCATCCTTTTCTCACTGGGTAAAATCATGTGTTCATTGAAGTAAGTATATTTAGTAGCTTTAGTTTGTAGATTATCAAACCAAGGAGCATAGCCTCTGAATCACTTGCTTTATATCTCACCGCCAACAGCAACTGGAGTGTTTGACGGCTTTCTAGACATCATGCTCTTTCTGAAATACCATATAAAACTTGTTTTCTCATAGAGCTGCATGCAGTTTATCAGCATGTGGCCCTGTAGCCTCCACGGCATATGTAAGCTCTGGTTTCTTTGATCATCACGTACAGACCTAACCTCACTTTTTAGAACTTGCCAGTGAATTTTATGCATATAACTTGCTTCTTGCTTCCTCTATAAAAGCTGAGCATCTGCGGAGCTCAACCGTTGTCGCTAAGATTGTTAAATTCATCATGATCCTGCCATCTCCTCGAAGAGACATAGCAGGGTATTCCTGAGATTAGCTGCTACAACATTCCAGGGGACTATGTTAGAAGGTCTATTTTCCATATTCCTTCTCGGATCTACTTCATCAGAAACATTAGGATCAGCAATCTGGTTGGATACACTACTCAGGTATTTTGGAGGCATCTGCGAGCCACTGGTGAATGGTTTTGCAAAGTGATCACCTGTACATTGACATTACACTGACTTGTCATCAAAGATATTTGGGGGTTTGAGTTACTAAGAGAGCTCGGCTTTGCAAACAGAGAAGCGTGCAGATGCACTGCCCTGTTTCAAAAGAATTAAGTTTATTTAGGACCAATGAGTTAAATATCTATTTCACTCTTTTGTATAAAATCTTCAAGTAAATTTTTACCACATTGAATTTTAGATGCAAATATCAAATCCAGAGGTTAGCTTATTAGTTACTCCTAAGTTTAGGAAAGCAGAACCATTTGGATTGAGGATATTTGCCCTTTCTGCACTCACTTTTCTGTGGGATCCTCTATACCTCAGCTTAATTACAAGTTACTACTTCCCTATGGTGTTTTGAGTCTTTTCTAGAGAGCTGGAATTGTGACTGATTGTTCCATTATAAATTTTAAGGTTCTGTGGGGCTCAGGGAGCCATGTCACCACAGGAAGCAGGCCTAGAGGAAGAGTGGGGTCGAGGTGTGTCCAAACCATGGAAATCTCATTCTGAGACTCCTCCTTCCCTGTCCTGGGCCTGCATGTCCTGGCCCAGGTAGTCTCCTGTCCCCAGCCTTGCTCCACCAGAGGAAGTCACATAGCTAGTTAAACTTCCTTTCACCTTATAAAGTCATGTCCAGCAGCGCCTAGAATTCCTTCCTATGCAAATGAGGTGCAGACCAACGATGTACACTCACCCCATATCCCCTACTCACCCTGTAATGTTTAGATAGCCTTGGTTCCCCCTCCCTTCCCCCCCCCATAAATGAGCTGCTCAATGACGCTTGCCTCCCAAGAGGTCTGTGTCTCTTCATGCTCACTCACTGCCTGTGCTTTCCCTCTCAGGCCCTCAGGACAATCACACTGTCAGGGATAGGGAGGGGAGTCACAATGACAGGTTCTGCTGTATAGTATATAGAATGGAATTGAGAGGGTGCTATGTGATGGTTCTTATGAGAAAAATACTAACTCTATTATAAAAAGTATTGTAGGTTATTGGGAAAAGTCTGCTTAAATAATCATGTTACCAAGGGTGATGGGTGGTACTCATCAACGTGACAGATTCTGAAATCGCATGGAAAATGAACCTCTTGTCCCTTTATGTAGGAGTATCATGAATGCATAGTTGAGGTAAGAAAACCTTGACTATAGATGGGGCCATCCCTGGGCTGCATTCTGTATGGTGTAAGGAGTGACTGAGTAGCAGCGTGCTTTTCTTGCTGTCTTGACTATGAATGTATGACTAGCTGTCTCAAGTTTCTGCTGCTGGGGCTTTTAAATTATGATGACTGGAACCTGGAATCCTGAGCAATGGTAAACCTTTTTTCACAGCAACAAGAAAGTAACTAAAACACCAGGATATTCTCAAAGGTGTTTAGAGTCGAATGTCATTGCAAACTGTAAGAGGACCATATTCACTGATCTATTCTAAACTAATCAATACACTGACACCTGATAGGCACTCACTGAGTATCTGTTAAAGGGATAGGCAGTAGAGTGTCTATGACAGCTTTTGAGAACTATCCTATGATTGTTAGTTACATGATGAGAATGTGCCATCATATAATATTATACATACTTATTTTTCTAACCAAATTTGGAATATAAAAACTTAGGGATTCTCTATGTTTTATATACTTGGTTTACTTATGGCTATGTGTGGCATTATATATGGCACATAAAATGCACTCACTGAAGATTTGTTGAAGATGAAGACTAGAGAGACGGCTCCACAGGTAAGAGCGCTCGCTGCTCTTGCAAAGGAGCTGAGTTCAATTCTCTGCATTCCTATCAGGCATCACACAGCCACCTATGACTTCAGTACCCAGTGATCCGATGCCCCCTTCCGGCAGGCTTGGACACATGTGCATACAGGGTATATATACATGCCCTCAGGGTCACACACACACACACACACACACACACACACACACACACACAGAAAAATAAAAGGAAAAAGGATGTGGTGAAGACAGTGAATAGTTTGGTAAGTGATAGATGGTCCGATGGGTGAATGGATAGATAGATCGATGGCTAGTCAGCAGAATAGATATCTACCACAACGAATGTTACGAATGTCTATAATTTATGTCTAAAGTAGGAATGGTAATTTTGAAAACTGGATGAGAACAATGTTATATAATTGAGGAAAAAGAAAGTACTTTAAAAAGTAATATGAAAAAGCAGCATACTTGGTTTCAATTTGTGGATTAAAAAAGTGTTGAAAATTCAAATATTGTAAAAACTAAAATAAATAAATAAATAATAAAAGAATAAAAGAGAAAGCACAGATTGACTTTAAAAACAAAGTGGGTCAGGCCAGGCCAACTATTTAGCCTTTAGACAAATGCCAAAAAATAGGCAGAGACAAATGCAAATTATTTCAAGTGGTTATGGTGGTGAGTAAGACAGCGACAGCATTTATTCTTCCCAGTGCTGTCTCTTTTCCACCAGACTCAAACATCTGCATAAACAATACGAGGTTTCAGAAATCTCCCAAACATGTTCTTCTGTATTAGCTTCTCACAGCAAATTTCAGGTTGTGTGGAAGCAGTTCACATTGGGTGTTACTGAGAGCAGGCTTCCAGATGTCTGTTGTTTGGTGTTGTTTAGCTAAGCACTGGGAAGACACTACCCTGCTGAGAGGCAAAGATAATCATTTAGGGTCCTGGTAACTGATACTTCTCAAGTAACTGTGATTTTCCCTTTTCTGGATCTCCGTTTCTCCTTTTAATAAGTTGAGGGACTTGGATTATCATTTGCCTGAAGCCTTTCCACATGCTGTAGCCACCCAGTTTCCCCTACTGGAATTCTGTTTGCTTTACATCTTGAAAGCGTCCACTCCTCCTTGGAAAGTGGCTTCTTGGGAATCCTTTCTAAAGAGCCAGTTGGACTTTGGGCACTTAGGCAGGCTAAAGCAATCAACATGTGTGGCAGCCACCCAGCCAGACCACGCACTGGAAAAGTGCCCCACCCCTGGAAAAACTTTACACTGGAGACCCACACTGTTACCTTGTATAACTGCTGTGTCTCTGGGCGGTGAGCAAAATAGGAGGCTTTCATGATAGGGAACACTTTAGCTTTAAAGATGAGACCTGGAGGTCAGGACTGGTGAGACTAAAACAGGTTCTGTGAGAGGAGGCCCTGGAAGCACTCCTGTGGCTTCTTTGAAGTTGCCACTGATACTATATTTGGGGATCAGACCACTTGGCTGCTTAACATTTTCAAAAAACAGGAATATTTTTATAGTCTGCATTAAGATAGAAAAAAGGGAGCCAATTGAACTGCTAAGAATCCTCTCTTCCCAAAGGGATAATCTAGTTTATTTTTTTAAAAAAGAAAATTGCCTTTTATACTATTTCACATCCATATCACCACACATTTATGTGCTAAAGCTTAACCCTAATTTCATCCCCAGTGCCATCGGCATTTCTACTATAGGTTTGCTAAGTTGCTATGTTTTTTCTTACCAGAAGCCTGGTATTGAATACCTTCGTGAGAGGTGTCAGCCACTGAAGCCAGTGAAAGAAACCGAGAGAAACCTTGATGAATTCCCATCTTCTTGCTGAAGTATCCCCATCCTATACCTGTACTCACAATCTCCTGTTGTACCCCTCTTTGCTGCCTGCAATTATGAGTGTAGTCAGGTCTGTGTTCCCATGGAAGACATGTTACTTTTCTTTCTTATTATTATGTTATTAAATAGCTATCTAAGGATGCCTACCCAACATCATCACCACAGTAAAACATATAAGGAGACCTACTGCAGTCAGGGAGAGGGTAGGCTTACGAAGAGTCAACTCAAAGTCATTTGTGGGTCTACTAGATATGTTTGTGTTGTTATATTTTATACGTATGCTATGTTTTATAGTAACAGCATGGATTTTTCACATCTGTTCCTTGTAGCTGGTCTTTAATGCACTCTACTGAAGTCATGGCTGCTATTCTATTCATGGGCGTTTGAGGACAGTGAGGCAACTTGGCTACAGTTCTGTAAAGAAAGACATTCTCAGGCTATGTGTCTTTTATGGTTTTACAAAGTGTCACATTATCGAGGTCTACATGAGTGTAAGCATCCTGTAAAGTTTGGCTATAGCTAGTGACAGGGGTTTTCATGGAAGAAAAAGAGAGACTCACTGGGCCAGGATCACTGAGTATCTTACATTTGTCTCAGAGCTGGAAACTAAGCCCTCTGTTTACAGATGCCTGGTTATGGGGCTCTCACACTGAACCTCTGCAATGGAAAGAAGTAGCTTACTGTTTGACATAAAAATAGGCATTCATTCCAGGAGGAAATGTGGATACAGACAACATCATTGCCATTAATCTCCATTGCCTGGGAGGACACTGGGAGTCCCTCTCCTCCGAGCAATTTCCCTTTTGGCTGGTTACCTAAATGCCTCTTAATGCCAGGTCAGAAAAGCGAAGGCGTTGAATCTTCCGCCTGTGTTTTGGACAGGAAGGAGTGCTACAGAATCCAAAACTTTTGTCCTGTATATGCCACCAAACTTCCTACATGCATTTTTCTAAGAGTCTGTGTATTTGCATATACGGAGTTTCAGGTGGCTGCATTGGAGGAAACTGCATAACTCTTGCCTCTGCCTAGAAACAGTGAGTCATTTGGATAGGAGAAATAAAGACCCCAATTGATACATGGGGAACAAGCAAATACCTGTACCCCATGCCCTCCTTAAGTCTGCATTACACACATTGCTAGCATGCTTATGTCTGCTCGACCTATCACAAGTCTTTGTTCTGTTACTTATAAAGAGGGGACTGTCAACACCAGTCATAGAGTAATATTTGGTGAAATATGATAACATGCTTTAAAACTATAAAAATAAGTCAAAGCATGTATCACCAAACAAGGAGATGTAACCTAAACATTATTTTTACTAAGTTTGTTTAGAGTTAGTATAGTTAATTTGCACGCATGTGTGCATGTGCATGTGTATGCATGTTGTCTTTACCTGTGACTTTTCTCTAACCTCAAAGCACTTCTCTGCCCCCTTGGGGCCAATTCACAAAATTCTAGTGTCCCAAGATATTTGGCTTTAGTTACATAGACAAGACCCTGAAAGCTAAAAAGAAAACCCTTTCCGAGAATGGACTGTATTGTGAGCTAGTTAGTGTTCATCTGTCTGCTTGTGAATACACAAGCAAAGCTTATTTCGAAGGAGGATTGTAGCATCAGCAGCTCCCTGCATCACAGACCACAGGAATAAAGCATTGGGGTGTAGGGGTGTGGCTCAGTAGCAAACACAAAGCTGTGTGCTGCTGGCAGTGAAAGTGCTAAGGAGAAATCCAGAGGACCTTAGAAATCTATTTCCCATTGCCCAAGTTTCTTTGGAACTTGCCTTGGTTATTGTCAGGAGTCAGATATATTTACCATGCTGTTGCTGGCTCTTAGAGTCAACAGATCTTACACATCCCATGTGTGTGCTATTTAGCCTCTGGAAACAATATCTGTTTTCTTAAATATTTGGGGGATGATTTCCAAACTTTTGTAACTGGAGAACCACCAGCAAAATAGTTTTGGTAGGTTTTTTTTTTTCTTTTTGCAAGAACAGCTGAGCTGGCTTAAACCTGTACTACTAAATAGAATTTCATTGCTCTAGTCACGGTGGACTTGTGGAAAAAGCCATGATGTCACCCTGTGCATCATATATCACAACTGTCTTAAACAAAAAGCCTTGAGGATTATTAGACACCTCGTCTCTGACAGGACAGCTGTGAGGGTGACTGGAGAGTAAATTCAGTGGACACAGACGTGGTGTGGGAAGTTCCAGGTGCAGAAAGACTCACACCATGTGTTTAGATTAAGGCTCAGCTGTGTGCAATATGGCATATAATGTTTCTTTTAGAAACAACTTCAACTGACACACTTACATCACTGTTTTAGACTTATCTTTAAGACTGTCATATGAAGACCCATGGGCAGAAACTCGAAGAAGGCAGATTTTAAGCAGCACTAGAAAGTCTGGATTGCCCAACACTCAAAGGTACTATTTTGGAAGAGAATACATTTTATGTCAGTTGGTGCTTTCAAAAAGTCACAGAGCAATGAGAGATTCTTGTAGAGGATTCCAACACTTGTGTAGACGGTGGGGTTCATCCAGATGTCTGTGAAGCCCTAAGACTGCAATGGAGGAAGGAGTGTGGGGATCTGTTCAACTTATAGATGGTTTTAAATTTACAAACATGATTCACTTCATAAATTATATTCCACAATGAAAATATACTAAAAGTTAAGATGCAAATCTAAAAGGTTAAGATTTTTCACAGCTTCCTGACAGCAATATAGTAAGAAATTTCACTAATATCGTATGCAGTGCATTTCTTTTGTCCTCCAGCATCAAGGGGGCATAGATGTAGTGACTGAGAATTGCAGCAGAGCACAGAAGAGTCAACTGAAGAGCAGGAGTATTTTCACAGAGATTGCTATTATACCCTATACCGTAGACCCTTCCTTACCACATGTATACTTAAGCAATGATTGCAGGTCAGAGTGCAACAATTGTGATCTTGCCCAAAGCCTGTTCAAACAGCACTGACCCAACAGTAGCTTCTTGAGAGAGTACCTAGTGCCTCCCAACCATCTATAATGGGATCTGATGCCCTCTTCTGGCACACAGGTGTATATGACAACAGAGCACTCATAGGCATGAAATAGTCTTTAAAAATGATTATTGTCAGGACCACCGACCTGGGTCCTCTGTAGGGACTGTCCATGGAGAATGAAATGACACTGACTGATCTCCTTCTACCATTGCCAGGTTGAGAAAAATCAGTAGATCTGGACCCTCTCTCTTATAGACTTTTTGTCTTGAGAAATAACTCAATGTAGCCAAGACTAGATGAGTGAGAGAGAAAGAGTTCATGAAGTCCACCATGTCTGTATTTTTAACATAGAACCCTCTCATTTGCTGTTCCAGAGGAAGGCATAAAGATAGGCATCAGCTGCTCTTCCGTAAGTGAAGACGGCCCAGGGAGGGGGCCTGAAGCAAAGATTGTTATACATTGAGGCAGCCTTTCTGAATATCTATGTCTAGTTTTTAGGGTACATTAAGCCAGTTATACCAATGATGCTTTCCTTTTGAAGTTATACAAATTCACTCTGTGCACATAGGAGTTAGGATGTGTGGTAGAGATGACTGGCCAGTACTGTGGGTTCACATGAAGTACCCAACCCAAAGGCAATGAGAGACTTACAAAGGCTACTGAGCCAGGCATCAGTTGAGGCAGAGCCTCTCCCTCCTTAGACCCCCTCCTAGTCTTGTGAGTTCCCCTTTCCCAGATCTGCCTCCTTCACTATGAATCCAGCTAAGAAATGGCTGTATCTTTAAAGATGTCAGTGTGAGTGTGGAAAGAGAGACATAGAAGAGAATGAGAGACTAAAGAAAGCTCTTATGCTGAGGTGAAGTGCCCAGGAAAGCCAGAAGGCTACTGGCAGTGGTGAACAAGAGCCTCAGATACCCAGCTGGACTCCATGAGAGGGCTTGGTGTTGACACTGGTTGGGTACATTTGGGATTTAGTTCTCCCTTCGTCCTCAGTACCCACCACTACCCAGTTCTCAGATTGAGCATCAGCCAATGGCTGCTCCCTCCTAGAGCCGTCTTCCTGTCTGACTCCCTACAGTTGTGATGGCCTTGCCTCAGTCTTCTTCATCTTCAGTTAGAAACCCCTGCTCCTCTGTTGTGGTAGAGGCTAAAGTCAGCTGTAAACTTGAGCTTTAGTTTAACCAGCCTTTGCTAGGTGTCAGTCCTCAGCTTTGCATCACCGTTGTCTTAGTTTGGTTTCTTTTACCTATGATGAAACATAAGCAAGTTGGGAAGAAAGAGCTTTATTTGGCTTATACTTCCATATCAGTGTTCATCATCAAAGGAAGTCAGGACAGGAACTTAAACAGGCAGGGACCTAGAGACAGGATGCAGAAGCCATGGAGTGATGCTGCTTACTGGCTTGCTCACTATAGCTTACTCAGCCTGTTTTCTTATAAAACCCAGGATCACCAGCCCAGGGCTGGTGCCACCCATAATGGCTGGGCCAACCCCCTATCAATCATTATTTTTAAAAAAAATACCTTACATGCTTTCCTACAGCCCAATCTTATGGGAACATTTATAAAGTTGATTCTAGCATGTATCAAGTTAACATAAATCCAGCCAGCACAACTTTTTAATCTAATAAAGACCAAATAAAAGAAACAGCCTTGTATATCTGTGGTCTACAAAATGAAGAGGGTTATATTATGTATGCAGAAAAAATTACTAAAAGAAAATGTGTCATTCTCTCCAAAAAAAAAAAAAAAGAAAGACATTTCAACTGTCCAGGGAGACCTGAGTCTTTATAGGAACACTATTGCAGAGGAAGAAAGGAAAAGACCCTTTTAGTGACTATTAGTGAAAAGAAGTTCCTCATAGGAAACTTCTGAAGGACCACCAGTCCAGGGATGGCCCCACCCACAGTGGTCGGGCCCTCCCCATCAATTGATTTAAACTATTTAAGAAAATGTCCTACAGGTTGCCTACCGCCTAAAATGGAGGCATTTTATTTCTTCATTCCTTCCTATTTTCATCAATTATTCTACTAATTCACTATACATCCTGATCACAGGCCCCATCCTCTCCTCCCAGTCCTCCCTTCCACCTTTCTAACCTTCTCCCCAGAGAAGGGGAGGCCTCCCATAGACATCAGCCTTGCCAGGCAGGTTGATGCTAGTCAGGCCAGTTGCATCCTCTCCCAATGAGGCCAGACACAGCTAAGGGGAAGGGATCCACAGGTGGGCAACAACGTCAGAGAGAGTGGAGGCATTTTCTTAATGGAGCTTCCCTCCTCTTTGGTAACTCTAGTTTGTGTCAAGTTGGCATAAAACTAGCGAGCCCGACAGTTTTTCTTCAGGTGGGAGGGCAAATAATATGTTCCTGTGGACCCTTCCCTAACCTCTGCCCTGTGAGTAATATGTCTCACAAATGGCCTATTTATTGTCTACTCTGCATCAGAGTATTCCACCAAGGAAAATGGTAAATTCCCAGTGAGTAGTTTATTTCAGGAAAAATACCAATGGAAATACCAACACATACTTTTTCATTTGTTAAAATTATGAATGAAAGAGATTTACTGATAACTATGCAAACCTAATTCTTGGTCTCAGTGCAATATTTTATTTGTCTAAATGAAGAGGTGATTGTTCAATTGAATTATAGTCTCAGTTTCATCCTTTGTTGAGCATTTTCAAGTCATTAGGATGTGGCAACCCGGACTCTTCTATTACTCTCTGGTCCTGGAAAAGAGATTTGAAAACCCAGCAGGCAGCAAAGCCAAGGTTGTTAAAATCATCATATCCCTAAAGGATGTCAAAAGTCCTCAAGGGAACTATTTACAAGGAAAATCTGATTTCTCTTTGGATTGTACAGGTTTTATTTGTCTATTTTTCTCCTCTTACATGTCTATCCCACGTGGCAAGAACACAGATCCACCTGCCCTTCCACAGACATATTACTTGCTAGTAGCTGACTGAACTTCTCAGCTTTTCACATAGATGCTCTTGCAATAATCTAACTGCAAATACATCCTCAGCCTTACTGGTTTATTTCTTATTTTTTAAGAATCATAAGAATGACAACTAGTTCCAATTTAACTAGATTGTATTACTTTTACACAGCTATTAGAAGATCGTTGTGTTTGAACCAAATACAAATTGAAATAATTTGTTTATGTAGCAAAATGCTACTTGACTTGAAAATATGTTGCCAAGTCACTTGTCACTTTCTTTCTCATTTAACTAACCATACCTGAGTGTAGTTATGTTCTTGCTAAAGGTTTCACAATGCTGTGTCCTCGTATTATCTTGATATTGATTTGGATTAAAAGACACATTCAATGTCCCTATCATGTACAATTGGTAACTAGTTCAATATACCAGCAGCCCTCAATGTTTGCTGAATGTACAATTGACATGGGGGCTATCAGGGTCCCTTCTGGGGATTCTTAGTCTTGTTGATAAAAGAATTTAAGAACAGTCTGAAAAAGAATTTCTGAGACAATTTCACTAGAATTGAAACAAAAGAAGACAGTACCAACAACCCTTCAAAGGAGAAAAGTTGTAAGCCTAAGCAGATGCTCTGAGGAGGGAAAAAGAGAAGAGGACGTGACAAAGTCATTGCAGTTATTGCAGTAGGCCTGGAGGCCAGCTACATGGCCAACAAGTGTCCCCACAGTGGGAAAGTGAGCTTTAGTGAAAGAATAAAGCCGAAACTATTAGGGAAAGCATACTTGGAAAAGAGATAGAACTAATAAACGAAAAGGTTACCCTTTCTGAGTAATTTGGCAAAGTGGGCAGACATATATGTCTCGCTGCCTGCAGCCCTGTAAGAAACTGAACTCCTGGATGGGAATTCTGGGAAGATAAGTATGTGATCTCTTTAAAGGTCCAGTTATTCCTAATATCTCTTTAGCATTGCTTAAGGCAAACGCAACATCCTTAAAGTTGGTCCCTTGGTCAAGCAATTAACCTACCCAACTGGACTAACTCTTAAGGGAAGAAACAAGGCATATCTCCACCTAGACATTCTTTATATAACACAACTGCAGGATGAATGCTATTCATCCGTGTTTTGTTGAAAGCCATGAATACACAAGCAAGGCTGAATGGTGGATGGATGAAAATTCAGTGAACAGAGAGGTTGGGACGTCACAGTTTCAAAGACCAAATTGATTTCACTAGGTGATCATTAACCTACCAAAATGCTATTCCTTGCCCACCTATGTCAGAGCTAACAGCCTAATGAACAGAACCTGCGCAGTGTGCTCACTTAACAAAACCCTATTCCTCCCCAATGGAAAAGAATGATGTCAGTAAGCATCCAAGGCCTATCTGCCTGGCTTCTCTGCAGAACCACCAATGCATCTTAAACTAGCTTTGACTTCTGGTGCTTTTGGTTCTTCTCCTATAAACTTCATGAAACTCCTTCCATGTTAGAACATAACCTGGGATGACCTAAGTGTCTTCTTAGGCACTGGCCACTCATCCTTGACCTAGAATAAACTGTCCCTATTCCCTTTGAGGTGAGAGGTGTGTGTTTTGCATCAACAAATCCCAAGTTGTGCCAAGGAGAATTAGTCATTGGAAAGAAATAATCAGTGACTTTTGAGTTGATCAGATCATTACTATTTTGCTTAAACACACACACACACACACAAATTATATCATTATTTTTAATATGTAAATTTTCTTGTTTATTTGTTTTAAGTTTTTTTTTAAGACAGAGTCTTATTCCATAACCCAGTCTGGCTCCAAACTTAGAATTCCGAGTTGCACATAGTTGAGTGCTTTTCTTATGGGCGTGTGCTATGCTGACTTCATTTTTTTTAACTTGCAAAAATTTTAATTTCCTTCTGAATACTGGTAAACATTATCCTCGGATCTTTATCCCAAGAGAACTAGTAGAGACCTCAGAAGTAGTAGATGGTTGTAGCTCTGCTGGACCCCAAGGCAAACCTCAGAGGTTTTTGGGAATAGAAGATGATATTTACATGTTAGTGCAAGTCATAGCCGAGAAACAATGTGAAAGGTAACCACTAAAGACAAGTGGAAAATAAGAAGCTGAAATTTGGAAGAAATATTTTCCAAGAAAATAAACACTTAAACTAAGAGCAGATTCAGTGAATGACATGGGGCAAAATTAAATGAGACCTTAGTGCAGAAAAGAAGAAAAAAATAAAATAGAGCAGGTTTAAAAAAGAGGAGCTTGTGAACCATGTAAAGGAATTTGAATTTCATCTTCAGTCCAGTGGGGCTGCCATTTGATAAGTAGATTGATGGGAACATGAGTTCCAAGGAAAGTCCCTATGCTGTTGTTTTCCTTTATTTATTCAGCTCGCTCTCTCTCTCTCTCTCTCTCTCTCTCTCTCTCTCTCTCTCTCTGTGTGTGTGTGTGTGTGTGTGTGAGAGAGAGAGAGAGAGAGAGAGAGAGAGAGAGAGAGAGAGAATATAGGTGATTTTTAACCTACCAAAATACCTCCAAGTGGTGTTGATCTTCCAATACACCACTTTTCCTTCAGTATGCTGGAAACATTTTTATTTTTCATACAGAAAAGCATGATTGATTTACCCTTTTATTTACTTATGTATTGTACATCAACTTTGTTTTCTTCATATGGTAGTCTTCTATCTTATGTTTGCTCTTTAAATACAAACAAAGGTAGTTAATTAAGTCCTTGTCTCTTTGCATGAAAACAACTCTTCATTTCATGGATTCTTTGTATTTTTTGTATACTCTTATTTTTCTGATTTTAGCCCTGAGTTTGATTATTTCTTGCCATTTATCCTTTTTGAGTATGGTTTTGTTGTTGTTGCTTTTCTAGACTGCTCAGATATTACATATATATTATATATATATATGTATATATATAATATATATATTTATATATATGCTGTTAAGTTGCTACTATGTGATCTCTTCAGTCTGTTTATGTAGTAGGCACATGTGTTACGAATTCTCCTCTTAGCATCATTTTCATTGTGTCTCATAAGTTTGGCTATGTTGTGTTTTCATTTTCATTGATTTCTAGCAAGTCTTTAGCTTTTTTCTTTATTTCAGTCTTGACCAATTTTTTCTTCAGTAAAAAGTTGTTCAGTTTCTATAAGTTTGTAAACTTTCTGTTGTTGATGAAGGATGCCAGGAGTTATTTCAATTTTCATATATAAGTTGAGACTTGCTTTGTGTCCAAGTATTTGACCAATTTTAGAGAAAGTTCTGCAAGGTGCAGAGTAGAATACATGTATATTCTTTTGTGTTTGGGTGAAATGTTCTGTACATATCTGTTTGGTCCATTTGGTTTATAGTGTCTGGTAGCTCAACTATTTTTCTGCCCTTGTCTGGATGACTTGTCCTTTTATGAGACTAGGCTATTGAAGTATCCCACTATCACTATGTGAGGGTCAATATGTGATTTTTGTAGTAGTGTTTCTTTCACAAACATGAGTGGAATGGATCCAGTTTTCTCATTGATTTAATTAGTCTGTGTCTTTTTATCAGGGAATTGAGTCTCCTTGATATTGAGAGCTATCAATGACCAATTATTGTTGTTGATTCCTGTTATTTTGTTGTTGTTGGTGGTGGTGGTGGTGGTGGTGGTAGTGTATCTGTTTCCCTTCTTTTGATTTAATTGCTAGGAGATTATTTAGTCCTATGTTTCATGTGTGCAGTTAACCTCCTTATAGCCTACCTTCAGTATGGCTGAATTTGTGGATAAATATTGTTTACATTTTATTTTATCTTGAAATACCTTATTTTCTCCACCTATGGTGATTGAAAGTTTTGCTGCACATAGTAGGCAGGGATGGCATCTTGGTCTTTTAGAATCATTAGCACATCTATTTAGGCCCTCTGGGCTAATAGAGTCTCCACTAAGAAGTTGAGTGTAATTCCAATACGTCTGTCTCTATGTGCTAATTGGTCTTTCTCATCTAATTTCTTTCTTTATTCTATATGTTTAGTGTTTTGATTTCATGCAGCGAGGGAACTTTCTTTTCTGCTCCAATATATTTGATGTTCTATATACTTATTAAACCTTTATAGCATATCCTTATTTAGGATAAGAATTTTTTCTATAATTTTATTGAAAACGTTTTCCTAGCCTTTGAGCTGAGTTTCTCCTCCTGCCACAATCCCCACTATTCTTAGTTTGGTCTTTTCATAGTCTCCCAGCTTTCTGGCATGCTTTCTGTTGGGAGTCCAAGTATTTTCTTTGACTAATATGTCCACTTCTCTCGTATCTTCAGCGCCTGAGGTTCCCCTTTCCATCTCTAATGCCATGCTGGGAAAGAATGCCTCTGTAGTTCCTATTCATGTTCCTAAATTTGCATTTTTGGAATTCTTTCAGTTTAGGTTTTCTTTATTGATTCTATTCCAATTTCGTGTGCTGAACAAATTTATTTATTTTTTATACTCTTTTCCTGGATTTCCTTAAGGGATTTATTAATTTCCTCTTTAAGGACCTCTATCATATTCAAAAAGGCTGTTTTAAGTTTTTGCGTGTCTGTGGTGTGTGTGTGTGTGTGTGTGTGTGTGTGTACGTGTGCACATGCTTTACTTATGTTGGACTATTCAAGACCTGTTGTACTAGGAGATCTTGGATATAGTGGCATCATATTGTCATCTCTGGATGATTGTGTTCTTATGCTAATGTCTCCTGATCTGGGTTTGTGATTATTAAATGTCTAGGTGCTGATTTAATGGGTTTACCTTTGTTGGATTGGTGTTTTGTTCCATGATTTCTGGATTTCCAGAGAGTCTAATGGATGTGTGTTGCCTCTTTTCCTGGTCTGTTCAGGAAGAATACTCACAGGGAATGTCTACTCATGTTGAAGGCTAAGGTTGGCGGAGGAAGGTTGGAGAAGGTCCTTGTGATCCATTGGGGATGTGGTGGCTCCATCCCAAGAGATATCAGAAAGGTGCGAATCTGACTTTAGCCTACTTTTTGCCCTGGTAAGGGCACCATTAGATTAGCTGGGGATCGCTTCTCGGCCTTTTGGCTAAGATCAAGTGTAGATTAGGTGGGGATACTGCAGTTGTGGTCTAGGATATAGTGATGATTTGGGAGAGAGAGGAGAGAAGGATCCACAGGAGATATGGGCAGGGCTGAGGGAAGACTGCAGCTAGTGTTCTCTTGCAGCAGTAGGAATGAGACTGTGGCTTTGGATCTGGGAGAACAAAGAGATAAGAAATGGTCTTCAGGCAGCCTACCTGGTTTTCCGACAGGTGTGGCCTAAACTGTAAAATTTTTGATTATTGAAAATGGGCTTTATAAATACAAAATATGTCAGCATAGCTCCTTACTGAGTAAACTATCATGCTATGTGGCCTGTTCTAGAATACTCAGGGTTCAGAACTAGATGTGAGATCTGACTGGACCAATAGCTACTCAATGTGATTGATCTCATTAACATTTTATGCTGTGGTTAAAGCTAGTTTCCTAGACGTTCCTTTGCAGTTAAATGTAGATGATTCTGGAAAGAAATAATCAAAAGATTCAAATGATCCTCTAGTTCTAAAATTCTGATGTGTGCCTTCAAACAACATAATATACTCAACTTTCAAATTCTAGTCCAGTTTGGCCCAGAATACACAGAACTCTTCAGTATTTTCTGTTACTCCAAAACCTATTTCCTTCATATATTCTTCAAGTAAATCCATGCTAACAAGTGGGTGGGACTTTGCCTACTTGTCTTGCATGTGGTAAACTCGTCTCAGGAGCCAGACCTGCTGAAATGGCATCATTTCCATTTCATGTTCCGTTATAGACTCTCCACATCCAAATCCTTCTACTCAGACCTGCTTTGCTCTTTGAGTCTTCATTGTAAATATTTTAACTTCCCTTAAGATTGACCAACCAAAGCTCCCAGGAACTAAACCACCATCCAAAGACTACACATGGACAGACCCATGGCCCCAGCTTCATATGAAGCAGAGGATGTCCTTGTTGGGCACCAATGGGAGGACAAGCCCTTGGTGCTGTCTATGCTCAATCCCCCAGTGTAGGGGATGTCAGGATCCGGAGGTGGTAAGGGGTGAGTGTATGGGTGGGGGAGCACCCTCATAGAAGAAGGGGAAGGGGAGATGGGATAGGGGGGTTATGGATGGGAAACCAGGGAAAAGGAAAACATTTGAAATGTAAATTAAAAATATCCAATATGAAAAATTAAAATTAAAAAAGATTGTTTAGTTAACCCTTAATTATAGTGACTAAGGATTATCCCACTTTTCTTCTTATCATCCTCTGTTGGTTTATGCACATTAACAATAAAATTATAGTTGCCAACAATGTATTACATTAGGGACAGGAATTATTAATGTAAATTAAAAAATAAAGTATATCTTCATATCATTTGACCAAGAGAGAGGTTAAATTCTTGACATCTTCTCATCTTTCCTGTGTGCCTGTCTGTCTGTTGTATGGGTCTGAGTCTGTGCCTGCCTGAAGGCTGTCCTGTGAATTTATTTCTCTTTATATCTGCCTGTGTCTGAATGAATGTCTATGACAAAGGGCTTCTTTCTCTCTTTTATTAAACAGCACAGAAAGCATCACATGGTAAAGGAATAAGGGATTTGTTACAAAAATTTTAACAGTTTTACAAGGTATTGAGTCACTGCCTTCTACTGATCCAAACTGACTTAATAACAAATTAGCATCCATGTTAAGCAAAATCCAAACAATGCTTTCAACATGTATGATGCGTATCCATTTTAGAAGGTTGCTTTAGACATGCATTTGCTTGATTTGAGCATGTGATTATTATAACAAAAATACAAATCCACACAGGTTAATCTTGGGTTGGGGCATGAAATGCATATTATCTAAAATTAGAACTGTGTGTTACTTAGGCTACATAAGCTGATTGCATAGGAAATTCAAGGCAAGTAAAATTGGTTTGTTACATTATTCTTTTATATGAAGGTAAAGCAAACAGGCCAAGGACAGAGTAGGATGTCAGTCTTAAGTCTTAAGTTACCTTAAGATTTATTATTATGGTTGTTTGTGAGGTCAGGTCAAAGTTCCTATGTATTAGAACGCAAGGGGAAATGTTAGCATAACATAATGTAGCATTGCTACATAATGCTACTCACCCAGTTGCAGCACAGAACCTTTCTAGAATGTAGACCAGCTTGAACTCAAAGGCAAAATTGGGACTGCATCTCAGGACATCTGGAAATACACAGTCAGTAGTACCCTGGACAGACAAAGTTGGAACTCTGGCGTGGCAAACTTTTCTTAGCAAAAACCAAACATTCAACAGCTGACCTCCTCGACAGTGTCCCATTTCAAGGGAGCAGTGAAGCAATGTCAACCCACAGTGTACACAAAATCAAGTCAGAAACCCTAAGTTTTTTTAACTGCTGAATATAATTTCACAGTCTGTTTGATATGAATTTTTTTCCTGGCTTATTTTTTAAAATAATTCAAACCAGCTTCCTAAATTGAACACTCCCATGCTCCTTTTCTATATTCACTTGCAAGCACTTTACAACTTTAATTTCACTTACTCTTGGTGGTATATGGAAAGCTTCAATTTGGTTTATTCTGGCTGTCAGTTTCCAAGGGACATATTTTAGGTCTAACTTTTTAACATACTCCTTTAAAATGGTACATGTTTCTTTCCCAGTGAAAAAGGTGGTTTGGCCATTTAGCTGTTGTGGTATACTACAAAAGTCACTGACTTTGGAACTAGAAAGAAGATGATGAATTCTAGCTTCTGTGTTAGTATGCATAGAGCCATTCGGCTAGTCCTACTCAGACTTTGATTGTCCCAGTCACATTATCATAGTATGGGAGGCAGCGTTTCACCAGATGATGGCCAAGGGTCAGGTTACCACATTTTAGGATTCTGGTGTCAATTCGATGACAGTTTTATAATTAAGGCCATTTTTCAGAGTTAGTGACATTTATCTTAGTCAAGAAAAGACTGAGAAAATTTAAGTAGCCTTTCGAGACATTCTGAAGCAAACAGGAGTTCTTTGTCAAAGGCGTTAGAAAAAAAAATGTGGAATACATTACTCCCCTTATGATGATTAACAGCACAGTAATAAAATGAAGACTACAGATCTCCTGCCCTAAAGTAATAAGTTTTTCACTTAAGAGTTTATCTTCCACCTTATTTTTAAAAATAACATGTTTTGGAAAGTCTTTAATCATCCAGAAGGATATACTTAGCAAGATAAGAGCTATCTGTAAGATTTTCTTTCTGCAGTCCTTTGGTTCGTAAACCTCAAATATGTCTCAAGTGAATACTAGCTGCTAGTTAACTAACCAGATTAAGGTAAAGTTATTAACTGCTAAGGAAAAGCGTGCCTTTGAGTGTCTCCATGTGAAATCAAACATAACCTTCCTCAAAATGGAATGACGAATTTTTCTAATCCACTAACAAACTGTGTACCCATACCAAAGTGGTCTAATTTCTTTGCCATTCCACCCTATTCCTAGTTGATTTGAAAATTTAAAGCGACCCTTGAATTTACATTGATTTCGCTAACCTCCTGTTTTATTTTTAAAAGAGGGAATTCTAGTTGGTTTCCTAAAATATTTAATCTTATCTCAAGCTTACTCTTACCTCAGTAAATTGTAAAATAAGCAGGCTCTTTCAAGAACTCAAAGGATATCATCAGGTTGATTAGATAACCCCAATCTCCCTTCACCTGATGAGAGATGTAAGCCTTCCATAGCAGGCCCTGACATATTAGTGTACCAATTACGTTTCTTATTGCTGTGATGAAATGCTAGGATGAGGTAGTCCTGGGAAAGAAAGCGTTCACTCAGTTTACACTCCCACAGCACTGTTCATCATTGAAGGGCGTCAAAACAAGACCTCAAAAAGGGCAGGAGGTGATGCAATGGCCATGGAGTTTCTTATTGGCTTCATTCCCATGCTCAGGCTGCTCTCTTATGAACCCAGGACCACCAGCCTGGGGATGACACTGCTGAGAATGGGCTAGACCTTTCCTCATCAATCACAAATTAAGAAAATGCCTTATTGCCAAATCCTATGGAGACATTTTCTCAATGAAGATTCCCTCCTTCCATGTAAGTCTAGTTCGTGTCAAGCTGACATAAAACAAGCCAGCACAATTAGTTTATAGTTTTCAAAACCTCACTTTCATCCTTTTGTGGGGTGTGTGTGTGTGTGTGTGTGTGTGTGTGTGTGCGCGCGTGTGTTCTCATGTGTGTGGGCATATATGTGTGTCCAGGTTCATATCTACCTGTGTGGATATATATGTCACCCAAAGTTGACATTGTATGGTTTTCTCAATCACTCTTCACTTTCTTTGTTGAACTGGATTTTCTATCTATACTCCAAATTCACTAATCTGCTGACTCCCCTTATCCCCATGACCCATTTCTCTGCCTCGATAAGCACTACAGATGGCACTATGCCTGCATTGCCTTTACAAAGGTGCTGGGGATCTGAGCTTTAGTGTGAAACACTTGAGCTCTAAACACTTCATCTACAGAGTCATTTGCCTAGCCCGAGCTATCCCCAATGGGATTGTATCTAATAGACATCAAGACTACTGTTGTGGTTTGAATGAAAAAACAATGATGCCAATAGGCTCATCTATTTGAGCACCGGAGACCCAACTGGTAGTGCTGTTTCAGGAGATTAGAACCTTTCAGAGGTGCAGCCTTGCTGGAGGAAATGCTCACTTTGGGCCAGCTTTGTGGATTTGTAGCCTCATCTCACTTGCTGTTTGCTGCCTGCTTCCTCTGTGTGATAAAGTTTAATCTTTCTGCTTCTAGCTCTTCATGCCAGCTGCGACCTGTTGCCATGCCTTCCTGGCCATTCTAGACTTTCCCTTTGTAATGGCAAACCAAAACAAACTGTTCTTTCTAGAAGCCACTGTTAGCTAAGGTGCTTTATGGCAGCATCAAAAAGTAACTTATCGACTCATGTCATATTTATTTTATATTCCCCAAAGTGTTTACATTCAAAAGAACTATGGAAGTTCTTTTGTTGGGAAACATCTTGCTACATGGATGAAATTTGCCCTTACTCACCTTGAGTTTGAGAGAATAGTAAGTAAGTTTGTGTATTTCTTTAAGGTTTTCACCCAAAATTTTTATGTTGTGTGTATGGGGGAAGTGGTGGGGACATTTTTGCCATGGCGTGCATGCATGTGGCTGTCGGAGGACAGCTTTCTGGTGTCGATTCTCATCTGCTACCATATGACTCGCAGGGGTCAAACTCAGGTTGTCTAGGCTTGATGGGTGATGCCTTTACTTTCTGACCCCTCTTGCCAGCCCTGATATGTAGATCCTAATTATTGTCCTGTCATCAATTTTCCGGAGAAATCTTCTACTGCCTGCCAATGGGGCCATGAGACTATATGATTACAAAATACTTTCAGGCCAATTTACCTAGGCTTATTAGAAGTCAAGGTTTGTAAGAGTAGTAAGAGAATTGACATGACCTTCTATGTTTAGGCTATAAGTACAGTTTCTAAACTATACATTCTCAGAAATTCAGATAATCTGCACTTTTCTTTCTAATAGATTCTTTTGGCGAAAGAACAGAGAACACTTGTATTTGTATATTACCTATAGATATGGTTGGGATATGTGACTGGTATATAAGCTGTGGATCCGGTGGGATCTTTCCTTTTCTCTCCACCTCAAAGATCATTGCTGTGAGTGGATGCACAGAAAGCAGCAGATATGAAACCAGAGGCACTTAGGAACCACGGAGATACTCTCTCATGCACAGCACTTCCTTAGTGAGACCACATGGCCCAGCACGATTGAAACACACTCTAGGCAGCTGGATGGGTTAAGTTCTCAGAAAGACCTTGGACTGTTCTAGAAGATTTCTCCACAAGGGGTCTGGAAGTGAACTTCTCTTTGGCTGTCAGCCATGGTGCATTCCTTCTCAGAAACTTAAATGAGTGCTTGGAAACAAGTACGGTTTGAAGGCCATCTCCCCCTTCCTTTAAGAGCAAAAGTTTATATTTCATAGAAGAATTTGGCATCTTTGTCTTATCAAAAGACACAAATGGAAAGGCTTTAGATTAAGGGCTTGCATTTCCTGCGTTTCTGTGGAGAATAGTGGAGTGGAAATCTCAAATTTTCTTTGTGACATAGAGAACCTAACTAACACATTAGAAATTGTAATGATGAATTTATTTGTGTATTCACAAATCCTCAAGGACTTTTCAAGGATGATGTTTACAAAACATTCCCAGTGTGTTCTTAGAACTGGGACAGCTCTTGACAATTCAACTTCCAAGTGGTCATTTAGTTTCCTTGGCCAACAGGCCTTTCTCTGCAGAACTCTTGGAGAATCCAGGTGGTTATGGGAAAAATAGGGACAATAAACCAACATGACACCTTGCTTTCTACTCCTTGACTTCCCATTCCCTCTTGCACATGCCAAGGAATTAAGCCTGTGACTGTCCCCAAAGACTGTGACCTCACAGGCGCATTCAAACAAACAAACAAAAACAAAACGACAACAATGAAAACTTTTGATTTGCTTTTAAAAGTCTCAAGACCAGAATAAAAACAGTACAAAGTCTGTGTGAAGCTATTGTACTGTTGGTTTGGAAGGAATGTTTCAGAAGCAGAAATCCACAGTCAATTGTCCACCAAAGTAGACATAGTCAAATCACTGTGGCTTTATTGGGCAGTTTCAGGGAGATGTGGCATGGGTGCTAACATCTGCAAGCCTGAGAACAATCAAAGAGCTGCCTTTTGGGTCTAGTAGAGCTGTGGCCAGAACTCCAAAGTGGGTCACCAGAGTAAGATCACACAGCTTTCCACTTGTCACCATACGAAAATATATTCACATTACTGTGAGGTTTATCAAAAATGACTTTGCCTCACCACAGCTTTGCACTTAGATCCAAATATCCTTGTTTATATAAGATGCCCATTTACATGATGCTCCTATGTGTCTGCCTTCAGATTCAGGCTGAGACTTATCGCCTAGATTCTTAAGGACTTTCACATTCCTATTGGGGGACATCCAGTAAGAAGCCACATTTAGTTTCATTGTAATGTATGTTGCAAACAATATACAAGGATCATTTCTTATTAACAACCTCCTAACTATATTCTCCCTGTCACTACCATGATTAGAGGAGTTCAGTTCTGATAGAGTAGAGAGGATTACCAGATTACAAGAGAAATAAACTAAGGTGAAATTCTTTGTACATTTGAGCTGGGGCTCTACAACATTCACAGGACACTGTCCAAACGGTGTTATGAAATGGACAGCATAGACTTCCCAAGGAAATTTCCAGAGAGCATTCAAACTTTGCTTCTAAGAACAGTAGCAGGAAACAAGTGTCAGAGAAATCCTGGCCTGAACTGTCTTTTCGGGAATCCTTAGTCATCCTTTGACACCTCAAGGGAGACAGCGAGACAAACACAGAGACGGGCATGCCTGCTCCATTGCTCATTTGACCTAGGCCCTTGAGTTAGGACCAAAACTGATGTCCTCATACCAACACACATACCGCACAAACTGATTTCACTGTATCCAAGGCCAGGATGACAGATCCACACTAAGCATCAAGCCAGATCACCATGCCCTGCTGTCATCCAACATCTTGAGTTTTCTGTTAGGAATGTAGTCACTTTGCAGGTGGCTTGAGGGATGTGTGGTTCAATTAAGCAGACAATTCATTTCAGCTAATGCTCAAAAGTATAATTTATTTTTAATATAAAAAAATTTTTGGTCTGCCTCTTAGCATTTGGATCGCCTGGTAACATGGGTCTCCTTTATGTAAGAACTTACTAGAAAATTTAGTCGATGGCTTAAGTTTGTTCAAAGGAAGTCATAGGGTATCTTATGCTCTGTGGCTGGTTGTCCTCCTCAGTGTATAATGTTAACAAGTAAGCTTAGAACATCTCCATATTGTAAAAATAGCAGGGGCCTACTAATCAGATTCTGCATATTAAGTAACGGAAGGAAAGCAGTTGGCAGAGGAAAAGCTCTCTAAACAGCTCATTCCTTACGAGCCTATTACACAGGGGAAGGCTACTCTTCAGAAATCTCATTCCTGCTTAATCCCCACCAAACAGCATTTGGAAACTCATAAATATTTACTCATAACCATGGATACATTCTATACTAACAATCTATAAATGCAAAGATAATTCATTTTTCTAAACTAGCGTGGACACCTACTTTCTGAGTTACCATGAGAACTTTCTGAATATTCTACATGTGACATAGGAAAGAAATATGATGTCTAGAAATTAAAAATAATTCCTATGCCCAAAAGGTCTTTGAGTTTCCTGGCTTGAGCAACTATCTTGATGTTACATTTTGACATGGAAAATACAATAACTTGAAGACATATGTTCCACTTTCAGTGTGTTATACTACAAATTCCACATAGTCTACCTATTGTTAGTGATACAAAATTCACTATTATGCTTCCTAAAGTCAAAGAACAACACAAGTTATTATGTGTTCCTAAGATTTGCTGAAATTAATGTTATAAATTTGTCAGGAGAAGATATTATTTCCTGCACTGCATTATGCTTTTTTATGAAATATCTGACTCTATTCTATTAAATCTTTAGGACTCAAGGTTTATTTTGACTCAAGGTTTCTCTATGTAACCTTGACTATCCTGGAACTCACAGACATCCCACTGTCCCTGTTTCAGGAGTGTTGAGATTAAAGGTGTGCACTACCATGCCCAGTTGTTATAAATTTTATTGGACATTGGACTACCTGAGGACCCAGCTATACCTCTCTTGGGCATATACCCAAAAGATGCTCCAACATACAACAAAGACACATCCTCCACTATGTTCATAGCAGCCTTATTTATAATAGCCAGAAGCTGGAAAGAACCCAGATGCCCTTCAGCAGAGGAATGGATACAGAAAATGTGGTACATCTACACAATGGAGTACTACTCAGCTATTAAAAACAATGACTTTATGAAATTCATAGGCAAATGGAAGGAACTGGAAAATATCATCCTGAGTAAGGTAACCCAATCACAGAAAAACACACATGGTATGCACTCACTGATAAGTGTCTATTAGCCCAAATGCTTGAATTATCCTAGATGCACAGAACACATGAAACTCAAGAAGGATGACCAAAATGTGAATGCTTCACTCCTTCTTTAAAAGGGGAACAAGAATACCCTTGGGAGGGGATAGGGAGGCAAAGTTTAGAACAGAGGTTGAAGAAACACCCATTCAGAGCCTGCCCCACATGTGGCCCATACATATACAGCCACCAAACTAGATAAGATGGATGAAGCAAAGAAGTGCAGGCTGACAGGAACCAGATGTAGATCTCTCCTGAGAGACACAGCCAGAATATGGCAAATACATAGGCGAATGCCAGCAACAAACTACTGAATTGAGAACGGGATCCCCTGTTGAAGGAATCAGAGAAAGGACTGAAAGAGCTTGAAGGAGCTTGAGACCCCATATGTACAACAATGCCAAGCAACCAGAGCTTCCAGGGACTAAGCCACTGCCCAAAGACTATACATGGACTGACCCTGGACTCTGACCTCATAGGTAGCAATAAATATCCTAGTAAGAGCACCAGTGGAAGGGGAAGCCCTTGGTCCTACCAAGACTGAACCCCCAGTGAACGGGATTGTTGGGGGGAGGGCGGTCATGGGGGGGAGGATGGGGAGGGGAACATCTATATAGAAGGGGATGGGGAGGAGTTAGGGGGATGTTGGCCTGGAAACCGGAAAGGTAATAACACTCGAAATGTAGATAAGAAATACCCATTTTAATAAAGATGGAGAAAAAAAAAAGAAGCGGAACTTTTGGCTTTCAAAAACCAAAGCTCAGAAAAACTTATGAAAATGTCACACACCAGGAAAATAATTGCAAGTCCTGTAGAGACAAAAAGGCCAAAAATAGAAAAACAGAATTTCCCACTGAGTTTCAATCAGACCTTGACTACTTGGAGTCCTACCCAGTGACCTGTGGTGCCTTATGGCACTGAGTTACAGCCTTCCCCGACATGGCCAAACTCAGGAAAAGCAAAAGGCATGTGCATCTTCTACTGCTGTGCTTCCTGTGCTTGATTGTTGTTTCCTTTTGACCTATGTGGTTCCAGAAACCTTGAAACCTTGTTATAAATAAGGTTTGAGAGGAAGAGGAAAAGAAAGGAGTGTGTGAGAGAGTGTGTGTGAGGGGGGGGTGGGGGGATTGGCAGTGACTTACCTATGCTGTCTTGTTTATTTTGTGAAAATCTTACCCCGACCTGGGTTATTGCAATGCTGTTCTGACTGTGACAAATACTTCTCTCTATATAGCAGCTCCGGTTGGTTAGCATTTAAAGATATGTATAAGAAATTGTTACAGCCCTTCTTGCATTTCTTTAATAGTCAGCTTCCTGTCACTCTTAGAATGGCATCTATTTTATCATAGCCATGTGGCCCCATTATTCAACTCTTTATGGTTCTCCTCCTCTTCCTCCTCCTCCTCTTCCTCTTCTTCCTCCTCTTCCTCCTCTTTCACAACTGCTTGGTTTTTCCAGAGAGAGTTTCTCTGTGTAGCCCTGGCCTGTCTAGGAACTCACTCTGTAGACCAAGCTGGATATCCCACCACCTTTAGTTCTCAGTTCAGACGCTGGATTGCAGAGAAATCTACCGTAAATTTGTTCTCAGTACTCCTCCTCGAGATCCAAATGCCAGAAGTGTTGGCCATTTCTGCCTTTTAACACTTAGCAAGGTCAAAATTTTATCACTTGAAATTTATTTCCTCCTGGAAGTATCCAGAAAGTAGGGCCTCTTCTTTCCGTCGAGCCACCTGGATTTTTCATCAACTCTCTGAGTCTGTAACCGAGTGTGTAAAATGAACCTTCGCCATGGAAGAAGAACCTGTAGATGGCTGGGTTACTTGATTTACATGAAACTTATACACATATTAAAGTTCAGTTCATCTGGGCAAGGCTGCTAAATGACAGTCAGAGGAGTTAAACCGAGGAGTCATATACCTTCAGCTCTAACCTACACGTGCTTGGATGTCATGGTGCCTTATTTGTAGCCTCTCTGTGGCTGGCGATAGATCCTGAATGTGTGTGCATGTTCAGCCCATGCTCTGCATGTCTTTAGGACTACCTGTGGGGGAGGATCTGGCTTTAGACTGTATTCCCTCACTAGCCTATGACAGTGTGTCTTCTGAATGTCCACAGGGTGCTGACTTCATCAACATTCATTTTTCCCACACAGCATGACGGCCCCATACTGTGTGGCTTCTGGGCTGGCAGGTTTCCTCATTTTTTAAGATCAGAGGGACACTCGACCCCACATTCTCTCAGCTCAGTGGGCAGTTAAAGGTTAGATAACCTTTCCTTAATTGTTCTTTGACCCAGGGTTCATGCTTCTACTCCACAGAGTGACCCCATCAGAGTTCTCTCTCTGTGTGGCTTGTTACAATTCTATCTCAAAGGAAATCCCACATGCAGCCTGTAAATGCAGTTTGGTTTTAGTGGGTAGTTCATTTTAAACCTAAAACCTGGTATTTATGGGGCTTCGTTATGATCTTCATCCAATAATTGACATTGTATATAGAATATACATTATCACTTGGACATTTATAACCATGCACCACTAAAATAAATGTGCAAGTACATAAGCCTAATATGACGGTTGAATTTATATATTCTGGCAGACAATTTTGGTTTGTAATTTAAAAGCCAGAACTAAATTTTGTGGTACAGTATCGAGGACACAGAATCATATATACATATACATAATACATATACACATACACATACACATACATATACATATACATATACATCGCACGCACACATACACACACAACATGAGAGAGAGAGAGAGAGAGAGAGAGAGAGAGAGAGAGAGAGAGAGATAACATGTTGTCCTGGGATATAAGGAAGGAAAACAAGTAAGCTCCTAGCACATAGCCACTGCACTGGATTCCTGACTGCACACAGTGACTTCAGAGATGTCGCATGCTGTTAGCACTGCTTAGCATATAAGGTACCCTCACATGTATATCTTTTGGTTGATGTGTTAAAGATATACTTATTTCTCTTTGCATAGATAATAATGTCTGTGAAATGTAAATAGAAAATAATACAAAAGATGCCTAAGTTATTGGTTCCTTTCCACAGAAAAGTGGGATGCAAGTAAACTTGTCTATCGTAGGATGGTGCATGGTTCAGTCCCAACATGAGATAAAGATTGGATGATACTTACTGTTACAATAGGTCTGCAAAAGCATTTCTTCAGGCAGAATTCAAGCTTGGCCTTATAGGTGAAATTAGATTTCAAAAGGAAAAGATGAATGGACAAATACTTCCTGTGTCAGGGGATCAGCCTGAATCAAAGTCAGAAGGGTAGAAATGTGAGGAGCGTAAATATCCAATTCTGTCATTGTTAAAGCCTCGAGCTACAGGTCCAGTGTGTTGGGACTAATCTGTTTCACTCATTACTAGCAGTTTGGCTGTGACTCAGAGGCAGTTTCCATGTAGCTCAGTACATACTGTATCTTTATAAATGATGTGTCGTGGTCACTATCCACTATACTTTGATAATGGGACCAAACCCACTTGTTTGTTAGATCATTTATAAATTATATGCTATCATCTTAGTTAGGGTTTTACTTCTATGAAAAGACACCATGACCAAGGCAACAGCTATATTAACATTTAATTGAGGCTGGCTTACAGTTTCTGAGGTTCAGTCACTATCACCAAAGCAGGAGCATGGCAGTGCCCAGGTAGGCATGGTACAAGAGATGCTGAGAATTCTACATCTACATCTGAAGGGTGCTAGGAGAAGACTGGCTCCCATGTGGTTAGGAGGAGGGTCTCATTGCCCATCTCCACAATGACACACTTTTTCCAACAAGGCCACACCCACTAATAGTGCCACTCCCTAGGCCAAGTGTATTCAAACCACCACAGGTATTGTTTCTGAAATATATTCATACCCAATACAGTTAAACCATTTGAATCCCACTTAGTCTGTTGTGGTAGGAAGTTTTTAATGAGTAAAGTCTTTGCTCACTGCATGACTAAGGCATAAATATTTAAATAACTTTTTCTATATTCACTTGACCAATATATTTAGATTTCTACACAATTTAGAACTTGCACATCTTCTTGGTACCCATATAAATATCACCATTTAAATATCCAAATACTTTATATTTCTATGTGCTAGGGTTGGGGAAATGTAGAAAATTAGAATTGAACAAGAAGGTAAATTCAAAGCCAGTCACATGAACAGCTGAAGTATTTGTGGATGCATACCATGATGGCAAGACCTAATTTCAGGTAATATTTAAGAGGAAGTCCATTGTAAAAAGGATGTGAGCATTTGGCATTAATAGAAAAAGTAAGGATGTCACACCATAGATTAGGGCAGTATATGTTTTCTGTGGTGAGAGTTGCTTCTTTATCTGTTTCCACATGCTGGTAACCTAGGAACACACTATTCCTCTGTTTTTTAAGCACTGAATAGCTACTTTGTTAGACAAAGACTCAGTTGAATAGTTTTATGATGACTTTGTATTTATGTATCTAGTAACAGTGTGATTTCACTCTTCATACTTTAATGTATCAAACATTTTTAAGTTTTCCTATAAAAATATTATTAATATAAGTGCTTGCTTTTCAAATATAAAGAAAACGAATCTTTTCATAAGTATTCCCCATGACTTGAGCTGATGTCAATGTGTGTTGACATTGAATGGATTTAATTCCACTTAGTTCAAAACATCTCTTCATTTTCATCATGAAAAAGGGGAAAAAAGGCTTCAGAATGTTAGCACAGTGATTATTTAAAAGTTTTCATTTCTGTTGTTGGAGTGATGGCTTCATGGTTAAGAACATGGACAGCTTTTGTAGGGGACCTGAGTTTAGTTTCCACAACTTAGGCTAGACTGCCCTTTGCCTATAATTCCAGCTCCAGATGATTTCTCACCCTCGTCTGGCAGACATGGACTCTGGCACGTTAGCACGTAACTAAAATTAATCCACCCAATGTTTTGCATTAGTGAAAATTGAAGTTACAAAGAAAACCTCTTTCCGAATAGGACTAGTTTACATCTTTCAACTTCCTACTCTTTACCCTCTAAAGTCAAAACACTTATATGGTGGAGAAAGAGTTTACTCAGTCTGTCACTCAGAAAACCACAGCTCTATTTTGCCTCTCATCGTTAACATGAAAGTATAAACCCTAGTGTTGAAATGTAAACTAGAGGGCAAAAATCTTACCAATACATTTGTTTTGGATAACCATAAACTAAATACAAGGGCACAGATCATTTTCCTTAAAACACGATATGTAAAAGAGAATAAACTGGGAGCAAACGACTTATTCCTCTCACCAGGACCAAAATAGACATGTACAATTTTATGAACAGTTTATTAACATCACTGAAAATGCAGAAATTGATCACATAGAATGAAAACATTTGTATTTGAGTGTGCATATATGTGTGTGCACACATGTGAATGTGTGTTTTACCTGGAATATTCTCCTTACTACGTCTCTACTTTGAGACTTATGGCTGATCTCTTTAGTCTTCTAAAGCCAAGTTTACAAACTACTTCCTTAATTGTGTCCTTCTCTTCTTTAGCTCAACCAGCTCGATAAAGCCATGGAAGCAGCTCACACATTCTTCATGGCCAACCCCGAGCACATGGAAATGCAGCAGAACATAGAAGACTATAAAGCCACAGCAAGAGTGGAAGCCCCGTTAGTAGACAGAGAAGCCAAGCCACACCTGGTGAGCACTGGGGAGCCCTGTCCCTGTCATGTGACTCTGAATCATATCCTGGATGTACCACGTTCAGTCTCAGTGTGCACTAACTTTCATATGAACAGAACTCTCAGATGACATATTGTAGCCAGAAGTAAAAATATATTTGATATCCTAAGGTAAGACTTTAGTAATTAAAAGTTGAACGTGAGAGAAATGACAATTCACGTGGAAAAATCAGGATATGGTAAAACCTAGAACTCCACGAAACTATCTGCATCCCTCTGTGAAACTTCAGCTTCTTCCGTTCAGTACTTTCCACACCATATGTTCAATTAATCATTTATTCTTTGGAGGTTTCACACAATGTAAATAACGCTTACTGACCACTTTTACCCAGAATTTTACTGTCTACCTCCTACCCTTGTGTATCTCTTCTTCTCTACAAGTCTGTTTCTCACATTTGTGTTCATATCTGTTTTGTGAACCAGAGTTTAACCACATCAGACTGTGCATCCAGGGTGTAGACCTTTCTATTGGCTGAGCACTGAGTACACAATGGAAGACAGTAGTTCTCCAATTCCACAATCTGCCAATAGTCACTAGTTCATGCCTGGGTCACCTAATGGTTTTAGTCCCAGATTTGGAAGCCTCCAGACCGATTTCCAGAGCGGTTGCAGTTCCCACCCACAGCATGAGTTCCCACCCACAGCATGAGTTCCCCTCTCCACACATCCCTGAGCATTTACTGCCGTGGGTACACTTAACGATAGTCATTCCTAGTGGAGGGAGACGGAACCTTAGAGTAGTTTTACTGTGAATTTCTGTGGTCGCTAGAGATGTGGAGCAAGCTTCTAAGTGTATTCTAAACAATTCCCTTTTTTTATTTTGAGACTACTCTCTTTAGTTCTCTAGTTTATCTTTAATGCAATCTTTTTGGTGATGTTTTTGAGAATGCCATACATACATTGAATGTTTTTAAATCCCACTCACTCTTACTTCTTCCTTCCAACTATGCTTGGACCCCTGATCACCCCCTCTGAACTTTCTCTTCACATATCAATGTCCTTTTCTAAAATCATAAATAGATAAGCCACTGAGACCAACTGGTGCCCTCATATATGCATGAGTATGGGGTACCCACTAGAGCATCTACAAGTGGCAATACCTATGAAGCAGTACTTCGTAATCTGTAGCTTGTGGCCCTTCGGCAGTTGAATGACCCTTTTATATGAATCACCCAAGACTATTGGAAAGCACAGATATTTACATTATGATTTATAACCGTAGAAAATTGTAGTTAGGAAGTAGAAATGAAAATAATTTTATAACTGGGGGTCTCTACAACATGAGGAACTGTATTAAAAGTTCATAGCATTCAAAAGGTTGAGAACCACTGCTTCTTAATTCCTCTCCAACCCCTAGCAGCCATCAACTCCTAATAACTCCTTAGCTAGGGATGTGGGCACAAGTGTCCCTCCCCAATTCATGGTAGAAAGTCTCTTGATCTTTGTACAAGTCTTGTGCAATCAGCCACTGTAGGCTTAGAGTTTTCAAAGCCTGCTTTATTTAGGGTTCTTAAACACTTCAACCTCCCTTCCAGTCCACTGACCAAAAGTAGGGGAGAAAATGGTTAATAGGACAAGGGGTTTGTGGAACTGTTTAGAAGTAGCTCTTTGGGTGATTACACTCCTTATGGTTATGATACCAGCAGTCTAGTCCAATAGCAAACCACAACCAACACAAATCAGCAGCAGAGGCTCAATCCAGCAGAAACCACAAGGCTCTGCAAATCAGCACGAGTCAGTGGAAGTGGCAAGAATCAGCTGGAATGCCACAAGAAATTCTGTGACAGTTTTTTCTCTACAACATGAAGACCAGCAAAGATCAGCGAACACCAGCAAGTGCGCTGCTAACAGTGAAAGAATGTCCCTTCTCTGTCTGTGAGATTTTACATATACCCTTTTCAAACATCATGTGCTCTCTCAAGCAAAACATCCTCTTACGTGTCTGTTTCAGAAAAACATCCTCTCCCAAGACAGATTCCAGAAGAACATCACATGACACAACTGAGTATCAAAAGAGAACAGAAATTTCTACTTCAAGCCATTAATGCTGAATACATGACGAGAGCAAGCCTATCATATACATAAAACACTGCTTTTTCCCAGTCCTTCATGATTTCTGTCCCTTAAATTTCTTCTGTCCCCTATTCTTTGAAATTCCCTGAGTCTTCCAGGAAGCAAGTACTATATAAATGGTCCACATGTTATAAAATAGTGTGTTGCTTAATCTCAGTGAGTTCTTGTGCCTTGACTTGTTTCTGTTGTTGTTGCTGTCTAACATCATTACATGTGGTCAGATAGAATTCAGAATGCTATTTCAATCTTCCAGTATTCGTAGGGGCTTTCTTTGTATGATATTATAAATGCTATTTTGATAAAAGTTCCTTGAGTTGCTTTAAAAACATGTGTATTCTTTAGTATGGGCGGCCATCTCTTGCTCTGTTGCTCTGGTTGATCTCAAACTCTAAAGTAATCCTCCTGCCTCAGCCTTTTTAGTATCTAGCACTATAGGTGCCTGTTGTGGTAAATATTTAATGAGGTTTCTACCCCACCTTTGACCATTTAGTTCCCAAATAAAAGACAAAAAAATCTTTTTATTTATAATGAGCCTTAACAGTATTAGAGCCGGACAAATATCAACCCTTTATGCTATTTTGTCTCAATAACACTGAGTTATAACTTGCCATGTTCCAACTGGGCTGTTCCTACTCCAACTGGCCAGTCTTCTTGGCCATGTTTTCACATTTACCTATGGAATTCTTTCATCTCCTCTCCTCTCTTCTTCTTTCCTCTCTTTTTCTCTATTTTCCTTCTCATGGTCTTTCCATCAGAGCTCAAGCCCAAGGCCCAAAACTACATCTACCTCTCTTCTGCCCAGCTATATAGGCTGTAGGCATATTTATTCAACCAATGTGTTTAAATTAAGGAGAAAGATTATATAGCATCACTTGGTTTATATGAGTATTTCTTCATCACCATGGGCAACCAGACCGTGCGGACTAGTACTTAGCATTGCAACACACGGCAACAGACCGAACTTCAACAGATGCAACCTGTCATTTTGGACATTTAACATGCTTACTTTTCAACTAGAAGGGAAGCCATTGTGAGTGGTTCACAGCTACACGATTGTTCCCCAGCTTCCAATCTCAAGGATTTCCCCTTGTACTTGAAGTTTTCAATTTAGAGTTTGAAAAATCCCCAGAATTTTTCTTACAATAAAATATTATTTGAAATTATATAAGGAAAAACTTTTTGGCTCCACTCCTCCCAGGTTTTTTCTTTCTTTTTATTGGATATTTTCTTTACTTACATTTCAAATGTTATCCCCTTCCCTGGATTCTCCTCCGAAAACATCCTATTCCCCCAACCCCTGCCTCCAGGAGGGTGCTCCCCCTCCCACTCAAATACTCAGGTGACAGCAGATGCTGGCAAGGATGTGGAGAAAGAGGAAAACTCCTCCATTGTTGGTGGGATTGCAAGTTGGTACAACTACTGTGGAAATCAGTCTGGCAGTTTCTCAGAAAGTTGGACACACCTGAGGAACAAGCTATACCACTCCTGGGAATATACCCAAAAGAAAAGGCTCCCTTTCTTTGACATTGGAGAGTCACAATGGATTGACCAGTGAATCCTGGCATTACCTTCTGCAGCACAAAATTCTGCTCTCTGCATCCTATGTGATCCCAGGTCTGTGTAGAACCACTCTTCATAAAACAGATCTTGTCCGTGTCTTTGCAGGAAAGCTATAATGCTGGAGTTAAACATTATGAGGCGGATGACTTTGAAGCAGCCATCAAGTACTTTGAACAAGCTTTAAGAGAATATTTCAATGAAGATATGGTGTGCCGCGCTCTGTGTGAGGGGCCTCAGAGATTTGAGGAATATGAGTATTTAGGATCTAAGGGCAGTCTTTATGAGGCAATCGCAGGTAAGCTTGCTTTATATCCTTTAATTGCTTACTCTAAAATCCTATAGACAGTATTCAGACAATACAGTGAATAGTAACTCTTGTAAAACGTTAAAGATGCTCATGGGTTTATTCCAACCTGTCTTCTGATGCTAAATTTTATGGTTAAAATTTTGAAGATTTTTTTCTTCCCAATTTCTTCTGTTGAGTAATAATTACGTGTTCATTTATTTCATCAATATAAATAATTAAGTACTATAAATATTTCTTTTCAACATACTGCTTTTTATTTTATTTTATGCTTACCAAAAATGTGGACTTCTCATGTAAGTACATTTGGACTTATTTTTTCATATGTATGGCTAGTTAACACCCATGATATGGGGGCACCATCATTTTAAATATTAGCCTTTACTGAACATAATGGAAATGGTTGCAGTTTTTCATTATTGTAAGTAATATAGCAATAAATCATCAATACAGTTTTGTACAATTAGTTGGCTTGTTATACTTGAGAATGTTGTTTAAAATAGTAGACAATGCATGATATTAAAGACCAGCTGATACTGGGTAAGAAGTGAGTTTTCTGTTTACGCCATATTTGAAAATAACTTATTTATATTAACAATATACATGTAAAACCACAATTTTCAGGAGAAACTTTAAGAGTTTGCATATATAGTACAGGGGAGGTGGAGTGCTTTCATGGAGAACAGAAGGGAGGAGCTAGTGGAGACCATAATATCATTGTGGTCAAACTCTATCCATGTTTCTACTTCTTCATGAGATTCAAGCTTCACTAAGAGCCCAGGCTGGCCTTGAACTCAGTCTAGCACTTTTTAGCAGGCATTGATTCTATAATCCTCCTGCCTCAGATGATGGGTTTGTGGCACCAAGCTATGACTTGTTCTTTGCTTCCATCTCTAGTTGGTAAAATGGAAAGTTGGATGCCCTTGACCATGGGGATTACAGAGGAAGCAGCCTTCCTTGGGAAGCAGAGGCTACTGGAGAGTCCTTATGGCTAAAGGGCCCTTGGTGTGTCTCCTTCTTTAGCTCCATTGGCCACAGCAGTACAGGCAAGCCTGCAGGCACAGTAGCATACTTTGCTGTGACTGTTTTAGAAGCTAGCATGCAGAAGGCCCGAGGAGGACTCTGTCCAGGTAAAGCACGATGTATGGAGTGGATTCTCACTGAATTCAAGTTTGAGCATGTGTAGCTATTCTCCAGTTGTAAGCACACAAGTATTAGATGCTGCTTGGTGGGGAGGAGGTGCAAATCTTGTGTTGGGTTTTGATTTTTGATGTTCTGTTTTTATTTAATTTTTGACATTTTCGTACACTTAGCTAGTGATTTTTAAAGCCATTTTGCCTTCCATTCTATGCTCCAGCCTATTTACTTCTCCAACTGAAGCCCTTCTTCTCAGTGGGTCCCTCTCCTACATCTCATCAATGTGTGTGTAGTCCAATGAGTTTAACTAGAGTTTCTTGCTGGAACATGGATGGAATGTTACTTATTTGACAAGGATGGCTTTCCAGTGGCTTTACTAAGATGAGATCTCCACTCCCAACAAGCATTAACCACCATTTACCTCATGGATACTTCCCTCAACACTGGTGAAATTTTGAGGAGCCCAGTGTTGGACATATCTTGTGCAAATAACTACAACTACAGTGAGCTCATAAGTCATTGGCTATGTCATTTCCTGAAATCATCGTTTTTCAACTCCACTTCTCCGCAGTCTGTTTCTTACATTCTTTCTGTCACCTACCATGCCCTCCATTATGTTTCCTGAGCCTTGGAGGGATGATAGAACTCTGCCACATACAGACTAGTCCCTCATTATCACTTATTGAATTTTGACCACTCATGGGCTCCTTCATTAACTGCTGCCCACCATAACAAGAAGGTTCTGTGAGGAAAGCTGGGATAACCTTTGGGTAGAAACAGTATTTAGAAGGCACTTTTACAAAACAAACTTTGTGGGAATATAGTAGGTTCAATACTGGTAGGTTTTCTACCTGGGCCTGTGACCTCCTCAGCCAAGAGCTGGTTTTCCTGCTCCTGGTGATATCACAAGAGCCTAAAGTGAGCTGATCTCTCTCACACAGATCTGCATCTCTGTGTGCTGCTCAGATATCTCACTGAAGAGATTCTGCTCCCCTTAGATGAGGAATCGGTTGATGTGATAGGGCTAGATACAACCCGAAAATCAAACCCAGGCTTCTTAAAATGGAGAACCAGTACTTTTAAAGTCAACACAATCAAAACCCAAATAAACAGTAATTTATTTAATAACAAACATTTGTTTAAATATGTGTTGATGACCTATTATGTTCCAAGACATATATAATGAAAAACAACATTCATCTGACTTGGAAATTACTAAAGCCAGTTTGCCCTGCCAATTCTAAAGTGTCATTATCCCCCCAAAGCACCTACCTAGTAGCTCGAAACAAGTCCTAGGAAGTTGCTTGTCAATCTGACATCTTTCTCAACTCTTATTTGTTGCCAAGCCCGGACAAATGGTTCTTTCACATGGCACTTTACGCTGACTGAGTCTCCCCGTTTGCCCTGACTTATATCAAAACTGTGTTTTAACTAAACCCCCATGACTGCTTCCTTCATGGTCTTGGTGTGCAGTGTAGATCGAGTTCCAATACAGAGCCAACATTCTTTACTACAGAGCTATTGTACATAAATTCCCTCCCCTTGTGGCTTTCATTCCACTTGGAATAAAGCCCATACCCTTTAAGGACTTCCAGTATGATATTCACATGCTGTATTCATTCCTGACTTCCTAAGTTCTTTGAATTCTTTGGATGAGCCGCTCACTCTCCTTCCCCTTGTAAACCTTTGGGGTGTTTTTCATTATCACTTGGCTGGTGCCCTAACTTTTTAAGTGTTCAATCTTCAGCAAATCCCTGAGCTACTTAGTAAATATTGGCTGAACGAATATGTTGGTGAAGGCAAGAATAAAGGATGTGATATATACACCCATAACTATGCACAGATCAATGTGTTAGCAATGCCTCGTGCTTGTGATAATGCCAGCCATAAATAAAGGTGGACTGTTTTCAGAAGCTAATTAGAGAACAGCTACAAAGTATAAACTAGAATCAATATTTCTATTACAGTCAAAATCACTACATTAAATTACCACCCTATGAAGAGCTTTGTTACCCAACATAAATTTAAGTTGCCTAAAATCAATATACTTGCATGAGTTATTTTGAGGGTTTATTTCCAAAAGTTTTGTTTCTTTGGACAGCTGACATTTGAAACCCTTCAGTATTTCTGTGAACATTAAAGGTGATTCATTGAAAAGTCAATTTTGTGCATCTTGTACTGTGTAATTACTGATTTTTTTCTCAGTACATAGTCTTTTGCAAGGGGAATGAGCTAGCCTTTTTTTAAAATTATATTTAGCAGTTTACTATGCTGTGTTTTTATGGGATATGCCATACCCCTGATGCATTGTCTCAGCACCTGTGCTGCCAGTGGCCATGAACAGTTTTGGCAAAGGATCTAGATCCTGTTACTGAAGTCAAGTTACCATAACCCATTGGCTGTTGGGGGAAGGACAGATGAACAGATAAGATAAATCCACACTCAGTTTCTTTGGCTCGTAATTACCACAACCAGCATAATCCCTTCTCTTCTTCTCTCAGAAAAAAAAAAAAAAAAAAAAAAACAGCTGGCGAAAATAAGTCACAGTCTCTCTAGTCCCAGCCAAATATCCACAGTTGTGGTAAGATGTCATGGAAATCTGAAGTATGCTCAATTTATTGTAGCAAAAACCTAAAAGTATTCTCACACAATTGCTCTTAACCTTGAACGCATTAAAAATGTATTAGTTGCACAATGACATTGAAAGGAAAAGAATACAGCAAATAAAATTGATATGACCACTTGCACCCTGCGAAAGCTTGTCTGACTCAGGTGAGCTCAATTAGGAGTAAAGCTGGCACTTACAATAGAGACTGTATTAGGGAAACCATAATGCTTGAATTGTAGAGTTAGGAGAGACTTCATGTGGGGGAAAATACAAACGGCTGCTTGGTGGTGAGTTTCCCATGGTCAGCTCTCCTTGTGCAGTCAGGGCTATCTTGGTTGTTCTTATTTGCTGTGTATACTCTGTTTTGACAATATATTCCTTCAGATTTGGAGTTGTTGGTGGGTACATTGTTATCTTTCCGCTTTCCTGTCACTTGATATTAGAGGAAACAGGTTTGAAGGCAAAGAAGACTTTTGTCTGTGAAGGAGTCTATAGTTGGCTGCTAACTGTTTCCCCAAGATATGAAACATAGCTCTTGCTTTATTCCTAACTTTCAGACTGTATTCGTAGGCCTCGTTATCTCTCCTCCTCCTCCTCAGCCAGAGGTAAAACATGGTGGATTGTGGTGTTGATTCTGTTTGCTGTTCTACGCAGGCTCAAGTTAGCCAGGTCATAGAAAATGTTTGCCTCCACCCAACAAATGCACTTTTCCTTCCTGTGTCTTAACCCCAGTCTCCAAGTTTTCCCAGATCCAAGAACTTTGACTAAACAGAGGACCTCTTGAGAAAAGCAGTTGTGGCCAATTAAATTGTGTAGCCATGAAGTCAAGTGATTTTCTCAATCCCCAGGGAGCCTAGTCAGCCCAAGCATGAATGAAGCATTCTGTCCCTAGAAAACATTGCCTCCATCTTTTGATAGAATTCAGAGTTAGGCAAAGAGGAAGAGAGTTCCCCCCAATGTGGTTAGCTGCTTGTTTCTTGGCAAAATAGAGCTGAGAGCTAAGGGGCGTGGAATCCGCTGCACTTCTGCACTTTGATGAGTTTAAATGAAAACAGCAACCACAGAGTAAGGTACAAGGAAGGCAGTGTTCATTCTAATTCTACAGCTGTCTTCTTTCCTGTCATTTTGCCACTCTCTGTCCAAACAGTATCCCACATATTAGAATATAGAGTACTAGGCAAGAGCCTGATTTATAATCAGGTAGTATAAGGTCTAAGCAGTATGTATAAGGAAATTCCTTTTACTTCCTCCTTTAGAAAGTCGTTGACTGGGAAAGGGAGTGTGGTCCCTCCCTTTCACCTGCTGAACTTTCTACTTGCTGTGTGGTCCATCTCTGAATGGCTTCTAAACATCCATAGGATGTAAAACTCTGATCTCAGTTCCAGGGCACCGCAAACCTTCTGAAGTATCCAAAGAGAAGCTCTAAATGTCTAGTGAGAAAGTCTATACTCAGCTCTATGCACAGGAAGGCTGGTGTAGTGTGCAGGTCTGGGACCAACTGCTGTCAAGCGATCCTGGAGAAAATGATGTCACTGTCTGTATGAGGTTTTCAGGCTAGGAAATGGTAATACAGAG
The DNA here is from genome assembly GCF_021556685.1 of Rattus norvegicus. NCBI lineage: Eukaryota > Metazoa > Chordata > Mammalia > Rodentia > Muridae > Rattus > Rattus norvegicus. The sequence continues at coordinate 88,470,473 of NC_141544.1, forward strand.
AGAGTTCTCTTCTCTCTTTCTCTGAGTATGGTGTGGTAAAGAAAGCGTGCCCTGTAGACGTGCAGCCCTGACTAAGGTATGAGCTCAGCAGCTGGAGAACACTCCCTCTCTCTCTTGCCTTCCAGATCACTACATGCAGGTTCTGGTCTGTCAGCATGAGTGTGTGAGGGAACTTGCCACCCGCCCAGGCCGCCTCTCACCAATCGAGAACTTTCTTCCCTTGCATTATGACTACCTCCAGTTTGCCTACTACAGAGGTAAAGTGGGGGAGGGGTCATCCATGAAAACCCTTGGGGGTTAGCCATCATTGTATGCATCTGGCCACCGTCAGACCCCTGCTCGCTTTCATTCCATCACAAAGGCGATGCAGACTCATGCACCTTTCTACCCGTGCAGCTCAGAGCAATGGAGGAAGGCACTAGCAATGGATGAGGCACAGGATTTCCAGTGTCAATGTCACAAAACTTACACTAGACTTGCAAAATTTCTTTTTCAACCTGTGATGCTTTTACACATCATTTTAGTAGGACTGTGTTAAAGCAAAGCTATTAAAACATGCCACCTTGTCTGTATCTACAGCCACATTCACGTTCTTCCACCAAATCTCTTAGACTTCCAAAACTATACATAAACAAAGACAGTCACAGAATTTTCCTTTTTCTTTTATGTAAAGACAGCATTATTTACACTATCCTCTGTAAGTATTTTCCTTAATACTTGCCAGATGATTTTTGCTAAGATAAAAGAAACTATCATTTGGAGGGCCAAATTTAAATTCTGGTGATTGTTTAACTTTAATAGATGAGTACAGAGAGACCTTCCTGCTCTCTCTTTCTTTATGCCTGTAAGTCATTGTATTAGAATTTATTTTATGCATCTCCTTACGGAGGGATAGTGTGTTGCTGGTAATCTTTTGTGACTGCAGTGAAATTTCAAGTGGATAATACTTTACACATGTCTGTGTATATCTATATACCAGTGTCTAAGGATAAATATCTGGAGGTTGATTTACTGGGTCAAATAGTTTTTCATTTGTAGTTTTGATTCACATTGCCAAGTTTTCCTCCCATGTGGACCATATATTCCACTATTCATCATCAGAATATATTATAAAATGTTTAGATGCCTCATAATCCCTTAGGTACACTTTAGCAATTCAAAATAATTTTAGTTTCTTTTTTTATTGAAGAGGCGATATTGAATATCCCTCCCTTATACTTAGAAGCAATTGATAGTATTTGGATCACCTAAGTCACTATGATCTCCACATCTTCACTTTGTGGAGAAATGAGTGGCTGCTTGACAGGTCATGATTACTTGGTTCAATGCAATTCTTGTCATTTATCTCTATCTTCAGCATTGGTGTCTTTTATCAGGTCAGTCGTAAAGAAGTGTTTTTTTCCTTTAAAGTGATGATGATGATGATGATGATGATGATGATGATGATGATGATGATGAAGCAGACCGACATTTTAAAACTGCTTTGGCAGACTTCCTACTTTTCCAAGAGTAAGGGGTTACTCTTTGTCCTGGTAGTATGACAGTGATAACTCATATGCACATCATGACCCATGAATGCAAAGTTGGCAAACTAGCTGCTTATTATCATCATCTTATTAGAAACCCATGCTCAGAATATTTACATAGGCCACACAGTACGAAGAAGTCGCTGTTAGTTCACCCAGTTTTGCTCTAGTGTTCCAGGAATTACCAATAAGTACTGTCTAATGGAGATTCTAGAAGATTTCTGCAAAGTGCCAAGCACCAAAGCAAACAAAAGGCCCTACCATCTAAGTACCTGAAATCATGTCTGACCTTCTGTGTGAATGCTTCTGGTCTTTTTACTCAACCTTAGTTTATCAGCCATTTCTTGTGATCAATGCTGACATCAGGAGACACATTGAAGTCTCCCTCTGAAATCATCTGGGCACATCTGACTGATTCAAATGTGACAATACCTTGTTTCTCCAGTTGGTGAGTATGTGAAAGCCTTGGAGTGTGCCAAAGCCTACCTGATGTTCCACCCAGACGACCAGGATGTCCTGGACAATGTAGACTTCTATGAGAGTCTGCTGGATGACAGCACTGACCCAGCATCCATTGAGGCCCGAGAGGTGAGACCAGAGTTGAGAGAAATCTCTTTAAAGGGCACTATGGTTCAGGGAGAACTGATTAAAAACAAACAATGACAAAAAGAAGCACTGTCCTTAAGGACACATAGAGATTTAATGTCTGTTTCAGATCAGATCTTAATTCTTTCAAATTTTATCCATGCCAGAAGCACATACTCTTCATAAACACTATCTTGCGACAAAACTGTTGCCAAGGGGACTGCATTTGCAACTCTGATTTTTATATTAGCTCACTGACTATTATAATGAAAAGTTCTACTTCAGGATTGGTCGCATTTCTTAGTGGTTATTTAAACATGAATTCTATTTCTTTCTAGGATTTAACAGCATTTGTCAAACGTCATAAACTTGAAGCTGAACTGATCAAGTCAGCTGCAGAGGGCCTGGGATTTTCATATTCTGAACCAGTAAGAATAAAATGAGAAAATGAACTATTATTTAAACTTTTTAATAACATTTAATTTTGCTTTGTGTGCATTGATATGTACGTGTCAGATCCCTTGAAACTGAAGTTATAGACAGCTATGAGCAGCCATATGGGTGCTGGGAATTGAACCCAGGTCCTTTGGAAGAGGAGACAGTACTCCTAACCATTAAGTGAAGGGAAGGGGGGTTATGATAGGGTTATAAAGTGAATAAATAAATTAAGTAATTTAAAAATAAATATGAAAGCTTGAAAAATAATAAAGTTCACATTCAAATGATCTTCTTGGTGGGTATTTAAATATTAATGCCCTGGCCACATTAGTCAAAGAGCCTAATAAACTCTCTAAATTAACACCAATTGAAAGAAGCCTTTACATTATACAGGTGATAAACTTTAAAGATTTTGATAGATTCCCATGATGCTGAGGCCCAAAGTCAGAAGCAAATATTTTGTGCATGTTTCATTTGTCTCAGTCTTGCTTTAGTTTTCTAATGTTCAGGTGTAAAATTTTTCATATTTTTAATGCGTGCCGTCCTTTAAACAATGTAATACATCTTCAGAAGGCACTGACAGAGTCATGAGTCAGCCTCTGTCCTGTCCTTTCTCTGCTTCCTGTATTGTATTGTCCTCTGATCAGCCTGTCAGCCCATGACACAGAACCCTTTGTAGATATCATCTGTGCTATAGATAAACACAAGTTCTTGTTTTTATTTAATGAGACACTTACCTGACTTTTCATGTTAAGGATTTAAAGTGTTTTGGTTGTGTAGATGGATTTGATATATGACTAATTCTTTTGATGTTTCAGTTATTTCTGATTTCTATCAAACATATATAATCTAGGGATCATTTTTATTAAACTATTACCTTCAACTAAATCCCAAGAATGCATTCATTTTGCATGAGAAATAAGGGGGCCTGGAAGTTTTTGAAACATAATTCTTTTCTAAAGAAAATATTTCTGATAACTTCATTGTTTCTAGTGGTACAAGAAAGTCCCAATTTACCACGTTACAAAAGGAAAAGCATCTGCACTCTTCACATATATTACGTGCCAATTGCTATAGTATTGCTATTTGAATTTCTATTTTCTAATGGGCACTTTATACTATTTTCTCCTTTTCACATAGTATTATTTTTTCTCTTTGAATAACCTAGGTATAGATTTTTCCATGTATCTACTTAATTCTGAATATTTTATTCAATATTTATGTTAATGTGTTGATGAAATCATTAATTACAACGTTTTTTACTTGGTTCTTAATTATGGCTTATTGGCAGCAAAACACTTTTAAAATTAGGTTATTTTAACGTAATATTTCCGATGTAATACATGTATTTGTTCCTACTTAGTATTTTGAAGAATTGAATTTTCCCAAGACAATCCAAAATATAACACCTACTTCATGGTGCTGGTCATATAATTAATCCAGCTTGATTTCTTTGTTCAAGTTTTAGTCATAATCCACAAAGCACTTGCATTGAAGGATCTTAGAAGCCCTTTCCGTTATTAAATTCCAAGTCTCTATCCAGAACCAGAGGACCAAGCGCCTAATTCTACACAGTCTTTTGATTCATTTGTTATCCATGGTGCCTTTGGCAAAATTGCATTAGCCTTCTCTTCATCAATACACAGTATAAGTTTCTGGATATTTCAGGTTTTCTAAGTTTTTTATTCCTATAAATGGTATTTTGGTAATAAATATATACCTTTTCTTCAACTGTAAACAGAATTACTGGATCAGTTATGGAGGACGGCAGGATGAGAACCGGTGAGTCCTTCATTTGCAAAACAGACTAAAGCGAGATGAAAATCTCAGGGCGGGAGATGGTGCTGGGAACGCAACCCCAGTAGATTAGAGACAGCTGTGGATTTATGACCTCTGACTTGCATGTCAGGAGCGGGATCCTGGCCTCAACTCTCCCACTCATTTCTGTGTGGTTTTGAGGAATTACTTTTCTCACATGTATGGAGATTCTTTCCTTAAATGGAGAAGTTAGCCCAAGAGTTCTCAAAATGCTAACTTCCTGTGATTTTCTATTGCCCAAAGCTGGATGTGACTTTTATTAAGAAATCTTATAAAATTTGCTTTTTAAAATGGTTTTTGTTCTTCGAGATTTTTATGCAACACATTTTGATCATACTCACACAATTTCTGTGGTGATGGTGAATTCCTTTACTATAGTCATTTGAAATCAAAGCCAGAAAGATTTCTATATAGTAAACTAGGTATTGTTATTAAGCAAATTGAAACTAAGAGAACCCATTTTTAATACAATTGAAGTCAACTCACCTGTTTTTAAATAACTCAAACTTATCCCATGTGTGAGTTGCCTGTTTGGGATCACACAGTCCAGTCAAATTGAGAAAGGCCACATCAATAGAAGGGACCCCTGTCAATGGAGGACACTAGCTTATGGTTTTGCCACAGAAATCTAAAGGAGGTCTTAGAACCTTGCAGTCAATAAGCCCTTGGGTGACGTAATATGACTGGGAGGGAATCTAGGATATTAAGGGTTGTTTGGACATACCAAGGCTGTGGAGATAGAAAGGCTGTCTACTATCACTGGTGCATTTGCAAAGGTCGGCTCCTCAGAACCAACTATTAACATTAGGACATGGTTTATCTCTAGTTGAGCATTATTCAGTGATACAGTTTATGTTCAAGAAACAGTACATGAAGGCGCACACAATCACTTTTCCTGCTCTTTGTGGACAATCGACTGATATGAAGGGAGTGGATCTAATTGTAATAAAAGATGCAAGAAAAGACTTAAAGAGACAGCAGCATTTGGAGGGAGCTGAGAGACCCACATAGAGGCATGACAGAGAATTTGATTTAGAAAGATAGGTGAGTGGTATGCAGTTCAGAATCAGAGCATATGTAAATACAGTATTCTTTACCTTGGGGAAATTTTATTTAATGAAAAATTTCAGTCTCAACTTCTTTGGATGGACAGAGTCCCTTCGGGAGTGAATATGGATGGGGCAGAAGTTCACGGATTGTCCATGGGGAAGAAGTCACCACCCAAGATAGGTCGAGATCTTAGAGAAGGTGAGTACTTGCAAGCTTTTATCTCTGTAAGGACCAAGGTAGAGGGTGAGGTGGAGGAATTCTTCAAGAGTTTGAGGTTGAATCCATTTCTCTGAAAGATTAACACTATATCTGCCAATGCCCTAAATCAATACTTAAACACAAGAATGCCTCAGACCTCTGTGTCACTGAGAAAGTGTTTCCGGACACTCCTTCCATTATTTGAACTAGGCAGAGACTGTGTAGGCTTCCCCATTCTCAGCTGAATACTTGAGGGATAGAGAGGTCACTGGACTGAGTTCTCTTGTCCAGCCAGTGAATGAGTGCTAGATAGTGTGGGATAGTCTGCATATCCAAGGATCTCGAAGAAGGCATTGGGTCATGTAGGATCTTAGGACAGTTCATCGAAGATGCTTGAATAAAATAGGTTTGAGTGGGGCTTTGAATAAAAATAAGTTTTATTTTTAAATATATATATGATATGGTGGAAATGTGATGCTGGGCTTTGTGCATGATGTGTATGTAGCCTAAAACTCCTCTACAACATCAGCCTAAAGATAATTCAGAGTGATTTACAGTGGCGTAGAGAGAGCTGCTCTAGTGATTAAAACAAGTGGGACAAAGGTGTAGCGATAAGAACAGAATGCTATATGCCTGGTCACAAAAGAACAGAATTAGTGGAGCTGCAGAGTACTGCCCCAAGCAGTTTTACATAGTCAAGCATCGTTATAATAATATACTGTTAACAAGAGTACCATTGACAACATTAGCAGTACTTCTTAACACCGTTATTTTTCAAGCAAACTCATGTTGCCTTCGCTTTCATAGTAACAGTCTCTCACAAGAGGCAATTTAGTCACTTACTCAATGTCTCACAAAACATGACGTCAGGCAAGCACTTGAACCCGATGACCATATTTTCTTCTATACCTACTGCATTGATTTTACATAATTATACCTAAAGTATATCTATAGTATAAGCCATATGGGCAAAATACAGGTATAAGAATATACAAGTATTAGTCCTGGGACTGACCCTATCTTAAGTATATCAGACTCTAAGAATGCTCAAAACCCTGAGGTAAAATATGATAGAATTGACAGAATAACTATGCAGCTTCCTGCATCCGTTAGGTCATCCAAAACTACTTATAGTTCATAATATAATGTGCTATGCACATATTATAATATTATATATGCTATAGTATATTCGCTAGGAAACAAGATGAAGAAAACATGGATGTGTATTAATAGATGCATACACAATTTTGTTTTAGCTTTTTTAGTTTTATGTTTTCTTGGACCCACAAATGTGGAGCTGCATTTATTCAGCCCCAGCTATAATATATGAGACCAAAGCAATGCATTGAGCCTGCCCTGCTGTCCCCAGGAGAGCTGGTTAGTACCTCCCTGGCTCTCTGAAACTTCTGGCTCTCACTGGTCTTGGGTTTCCTAGCCCTTTCCTTCCTGTGCTTTCATCAAGTTGGTTAGAAACAGTAAACAGGATGATAGGCTCACCTGTTGTGACCTAGACCTCCGTATGTAGCTCCAGGACCCAGAGCCTGAAAGCTTCCTCGTCAGCCAGAGTTCAGGTTCCTTTTGAAGCCGAGAAGTCACCCAGGAAGTGAATGCCAATGCACCAGTTCTTTGATGAAAATGTTGTGAAAACTCCAGGGCCCTTGCCAGAGTGCAAAGCTTTTTTCACATTTTGTCTATCAAGGTATCCAATGTCTGGTCACTAAGGTTAGCAGGAAGGGTGGAGGGGAAAATCTTTGTAATGAGTGGTTCATTATCCAAAGCTACCATTTCCACAGTTCTCTTGGTTGCACTAACAAATGGATATCAGGAAATCTGCCAGTATGAAAGATAAATAAAACCACACCTCCCTTGTTTTCTGTGTTTCCATGAAGACAGACTATTTCTGTGAAAAGGTGCATGGGATTCATTCCACCACTGTCACTCAGCAGGCATCCGGGAGCCACTCGTGTGACATTGTAGATTCTGTCCCTGTGTTCTGTACCTGGAGACAGCATCAGAACCCAAAGGCTTAGGCCTTGTCCCCACTTCTTTTTTTTTTTTTTTCAGATGACAAGAGCTATTTGGCACTCACCTATGTTGATTGATCTCTTTTCTGTCCATGTACAAATGAGGGCCCCCAAGATCCATTTTGGAATTTATGAGTTTGACAGTTCTGATCAGAGGATGCTTAGCAGTTCTCTATAAAAGATGCAACATGGAATACAAATGAACCAGCAGAGGAAGTATACTCAGGGCAAGGTGTAAGGTGACCAGGACACAGCTCTTCCCTGCACTCTGCATTACTACCCTCCCAGAACCTCCACTGCAAGCTTCTATAACCTGGTACTTAAGCCTTGTACAGAGCCTGATTCCACCATCTCCATTTCCCAAAGTGCAACTTGTAACCCTCTGATCCTTGGTCCTTCTGGGACTAGGCCCATTCTGAGTCTATACAAAGGAAACACCATGAGGCACTTTATTAGCATTAAGCACGAGCTTTAGGAAGACAATGAATGATTAAAATATATTCCTATTATTTGGGAAACTTAAGTGTCTTACGAGTTGAACTAGGAACTGGTAACAAAATATGAATACATTTCTTATTACATCACAACTGCAGTACCCCCAGTCACTTGAATAAAATCCAAATTGAGAATAGTGGTAAGCTATAAAATTACTAGTCCCAGAACACTCTGGTGGCTTGGCAGAAAGCAGATGTCAAGGGGGAAAGGCAGGAGGCACATGCCATAAAATAAGAATCTGTAATCTATTCAAGTTAGTGTTAAATAATATTCACACGGGACAGCCATTTGGTACCAAGAGGACAGTCATTGGGGGCCACCTCAAAACTAGCCCCATGTAAGAAACATTCATTATGACTTACTGAAGATACCTCTGTCACTTACTCATTCTTTTAACATGAATTTTCCAAAGACTGTACTTGCTAATGACTCCAGAGTGACTGGGAATGCCGCAGAAATAATGTTGCACTTGGACTCTGAAAGCTTGGTGTCCGGTTGTGTTGTGATAGGAAGCGCACTATGAAATGTCACTCCTTAATCCTGTAGTGATCATCTGTGAAGGAAGGGTAATTAGCTTGCAACTGCCCCATGCTTAGTGACATGTGATATTTATGGGAATACTGTTGCTCTTGCCATGAACCACAAGCAGGAAGCAACAGGGCACACTTCTCTACATGATCTTTGTTGCATCCAGGGAGCCCGAGCCAGGCACATACTTTATGAATGAGAGAAGAATTAAGTGGGCTAACTAAATCTTCCTGCACAGTGGTTAAAAGTTGACTGCAGCCATCAAACCAGGCCCCAGGAACCACAACCTATTGGACTACATTTTTATTATAATTTTCACATCTTCCTCTGTCTGGTGTGCTACTGGAAGTCATTTTTGGACTGACTGCATCCTCATGAATACCAAAGTCCCCACCCCCTTTCTCCCTTTCTTTCTTTCCTTCTTTCTTTCATTTGTTTTAAACATTTTGTGGTAATTATATTAGCTCAGAAAAGGCCTATTTCAAATACCATTTTTCCCAATCTCTTCAATTCTTCATATCTAAGACATTTCATGTGGCCCCCTGCCTTTATGTAGTATTTGAGTGTTACTTGTCGCAGGACTTGGAGTGCTGCCAACATTTTAAACCTCTCTTCTGTACTCCATTGAGGCAAGCTTAATAACACCAATATCAGAATCTAATATAGTATTCTGATTACGGCTAACTAGTTCAATAGTGATGATAACAGCTGCAAACACTTATACGGAACTTAGGTGGTAGCATATTTTTTCTAAATGTTTTAGCATTGTAATATTAAAATTCATGTTTTAAGAATGATCTTATTGATATTCAAGTAAATTACTTCAAACCAGAAACTAATGAATACTTGACAACTTGCAAAACAGTCTAGTACACTAATCTCTCTGTTCTATTTAAATTTCATTTTGGCAATTTTTTTAAATCAACAACTCTCCTGCCTTTCTTGCACAAAGAGTATTTTTTTTAATTTCTAAGTTTCAGTAAATATGCAGTTTTCTGAGTCTGAAGGTATCTACCTCAAGTTATAATTCTAATTAGTTACATAGATTGGAACGTCTCTTTCAAACTATATGGAAAAGGCCTGTGAAGGAACGGTTGTTATTTTTGGTTTATCCAGTTTCATCTGCTTACAATAGTCATTTATTTTCTCATCATTTCTGTGGGTCAATGTGGATATGGCCAGGAATTCATGGTCTCCCACAAAGTTTATCCCAACATCTCAGTTGAGGTTTGGCCGATATCTTAGGGTTTATCTTGCTACGATAAAACACCATGACTAAAGGCAACTTATGGGGAAACAGCTTTAGTTCAGCGTGTAGTTTCATATCTCATGGAAGGGAGATGGGGCAGAGACTTAATAGCAGAGTGTGGGATCTCTGTCCCTGCCGAAGCCTGCAGAGTAACGATCCTCATGAGGCAAGAATGCAGTTCAGTTCAGCGCAGCTAAGTAGCCAGCGGTCATTCAAATTTGGGAGCCTGACCCCTGAGGAATCTATTTAAGCATATTTAACCACAGCACAATGTAATAAAAACTTAACAGGTGATAAATAAGTCAATTCCATGTGAATAAGAAAGCTTATATAAATCTCCTCAGAGAACAAAATACAGTAAATAAAGATCAGATGTGACTGTACATTCCGTAAATATGGATTCTATAGATTGACTGTATGTGACATTGTCCATAAAGGTTCTATAGATTAACTGATGAATCCCAAGCTGCACATCTGATATATATATATATATATATATATATATATATATATATATATATATATATATATATATATATATGTGGGGTACTCAGGTAGACGATTCTGACGACTCTGGGAGCCCTCAAGGGTCCAGGTTGGTGTCCCTGTGGAGTCTCTATCCTCTTCAGGACCCTCAGTCCTCCCCCCAAGTTTTCTACAAGGCTCCCTGAGCTCCGAGTCTCTGTATCTGCTTCTACTGGCTACTGGGGTGGAGCCTTGCAGTGGACAGTTATACAAGTATAACAGAGAACCATTAATAGCGTCAGAGATTGGTTCTTGCCCATGTTATGGGTCTCAGGTTGGGCCAGTCATCGGCTGGCCATCCCGTCAGTCTCGGCTCCATCTTTGTCCCTGCACTTCTGGTAGGCAGGACACGTTTTTAGTCAGAGGTTTTGTGTGGGGGTTGGTGTCCTTATCCCTACACTGGGAGTCCTGTATAGCTACAGGTTACAGGCCACTTCAGGCTCCATATGCCCCACTTCAAGATGTCCTAGCGTGGGTCACCCCCATAGATTCCATGGAGTCTCCCTATCCTAGATCTCTGGCTCATCTAAGAGATAACCCCTCCCCTGCTCACTGCTGATTTTCATTCTCTTCTCGCTCCCTCTCCTGATTCCCCCTCCCCATCCCCCTCCCGACACCCTCTCCCACCCAGTTCTTTCCCTCCACCCACCTCTGATGCCTATTTTATTTCCCCGTCAGAATGAGGTTCAAGCATCTTCGCTTGGGGCCTCGTTATTTGGCTTCTCTGGGTCTGTGGATCATGTACCTTATGGCTAAAATCCACTTACAAGTGAGCCGAACAACAAACTCTAAGAATCATCAAAAGAAAACGACTTACTTTTCTACTTATATAAATATGTGATCCTGAAAACTGGGATTCTGCGGATTTCTTAGAATCCAAGAAATCCTACATTTATAAATTTTGATACTAGATTTTAAAATTAATGGAAGCAATGATTAGGTCATCAGAATGACTGCTTTTTAGCTGAGTCCTACTCCAGATGTGTATCTTGATGGGGGCACTTAAGGTCAATTTACACCGGTTGCTTTGATTGAAGATTAACAATAAATCAAACTGATAGGCTTATAACTAATGTGGTCAGGCCAAGCCAGATTAAAAGTAAACTTCATCACATTCACTGAGTTTCCATAGTAGTTTCAATATTTAAAGAGTGGGTTGAAAACACACTGTACAGTCACATGCTATGAGCAATGAAAGTCCCAAAGAATGTGTCCCAATCATTCAGGAGAATGTTCACGGGAAATCTGGTATTTTATTTTAAGCAAAGTAATATCAACCCTTTTCACTAGTATTTCTCGTTGGGATGCTGTTTCTTTTACATTCTTGCTTTTCTTTGGTTTCATAATTTTTGGCACTAAGTTATATGAAGCATAAATGCAGATTATACAAGCAGAGCTTCATGACTGCATGCACAGAAGGAAAATTACATCCAAGATAGCTTGTCAGCACTGATGCTCCTCCAGGAGCAAATAGCTATGCATGGCTCAGGACTGATGAACTCTACCTCCTTCTTTCAGTGTTCCATTAGCCATTACTGTGACAGAGCTCATATTCAAACCAGATTAACAGATAGTGGTTGTCCCCAGTTTGACCAATCTGCTCATATTGATAAAGGAAACATCAATTTCTGTCTTTTCTTCCTTTAGTGGCTGTCTTTCCACTCTCCTGACAATGCCCTTTAACTGTCTGTGCCCTCCATAGCTGGCCTCCTTCAGCAAGATGTGGTACCTTCAGGAATGTATCAGGTTTTTACATTCATGACTCCAGTAGGGAAAGGAATTGTTCTCTTTCTTTGTTAAGTTTCTACTTCAGTCTCTGCTTTTCTCACCAACATTCCTCCACCCCTCATCCTCCAAGGAGGCTATGTGGGGCTAATGGTTATAAAACACTCCAGAAAACACTCACGTGAAGAAAAACAATTGCCCTAAATATAGGAGTACATTGTCAACAGTGTTGGAAACCAGGGGATGCTGTGTTCCCTGATGTCTGAGTTGCATGCGGAAGGAATCTGGGTGGCAGACCTGTACTGTACTTAGCGAGCAGGAATCTACAGCAATGCATTGGTCGTGATGCTGCATCAGAGCTACAGTGAGGGACCATGAAGAAAGGCATCTTCCTGGAGGAGATACTGAAGCATGTGGAATGCTGCTTTCTCAGAGCAGAATTAAATTTAAAAAATGGTTTAACCGCTGCACATTCAATGCTTATAGCCCTGTGGGAGAGCTGGCGCTTAAACATCTACTTACCCTCAATCCGTATTGCGTTTGTTGAATAATAAAAAGAAGAAAGTAAAGGAAGCGATGCCCGTTCCTAAAGGGTGGAGGGTTTTATTATAGATAAGAGAAAGCACAGACAGAGGCATCTGGGAGAGTCCAGCATGAACACCACCTGCCACGTGAACCTGACACATAAGAAGAAGGGAGATAAGACAGCCAGAAGCCAAAAGGCCAGGAAAGTGGAATGATGAGTGTCAGCCCAAAGGCCAAGAGGCCATCTTAGCTAAAATGGCTGGGTTATATGAGAAAGGGAAGCTTGACAAGAGATACCTTGCCTAGTCCCTGCACAGGGGGTATTCAGAGTAGGGGTATGTATGCCAGAGACTGGGAAACAGTCCATCCATGTTGATATGCTAATCGGCACCTCAGTTAGCAGTTTATCCCCAGGTTTGAGACCTAAACCTTTATCAAGCTTTGTACTATGCAATTTGTCTTGTGTGTTTGTGTTCCTATGGAGACTGCATCTCCCGCAGTCACTCTCCATTGCAGACTGACTGTTGGGTTTTCTGTGCTCCCTCTTAGAGGGTGGAAGTCACAGGAAAGACGCTCTTTCTCCCTCCAGGTGGCCCTCTGCTCTATGAGAACATCACCTTCGTCTACAACTCCGAGCAGCTGAACGGGACTCAGCGGGTTCTCCTAGATAACGTCCTGTCGGAAGAACAGTGCCGGGAACTGCACAGTGTGGCCAGTGTGAGGACTAGAGAATAGGAGACCTTAAAGCTAACCTATGCTCAGCCTGGAGGCAGTGACATAGAGGGAAGAAGATGCTTGCCAGTCAGCATTTAGCCTGTAGGACGGTGTCCTGGAGAAGGGCAGTCCCTAAGCCAGAGTGTCAGAACCCTTGAGGACAACAAGGGAAACTGAAATTGCGCTTACTGAGGTGGTAGACAGTCTCTGTGGAGGTGCTTTGTAGCTCCGGGGTTGGAATGATCTGAAACTCCCCCTGGCTTAGTTCTTAGGAGAGTAGCCACCCAGCATGTGCCCGCCTAGCATAAAAGTCTCTGGAGAATTCTCTTTATTCTAACCAGCGACTAGCCAGTACATGAAGAATTTAAATTATATGTCTATTTAAGAAAAGGTGATCTATTTTTTAATGAAAATGGGCTGAAGATAAAGAAAATGCCCTCCGTTGATTAGAATTGGTTGTCTCTGAACCATTGGGTTAAATGATACCGAGTCCTGGGTTGTTTTCTCAGCCAAAGCAGAAAGGATAGATTTTTACTCGTCACTAATAGAGTCTTTTAATTCATTTTATCCTCAGGGAATCATGCTGGTTGGTGATGGATACCGAGGAAAAACGTCACCCCACACACCCAATGAGAAGTTTGAAGGAGCAACTGTTTTGAAAGCACTCAAAGTAAATTCTTTATTTCCCTTAAGCTTGAGTTCCTGGGAGAAGACAGAGGCCTTCGTGAAGGGCAGACTGAGGAAGAAGAGTTTAGAGGGGCGCAACTGAGAAATGGAACTTGGTTGGTGGCTTTGTCACTCACTGGTGGTGCTGAGGGTTCATTCTCAGCAGATGCTTGTTCACTACACCGCAGCCTGACCACCGCAGTTCGGAAAATCCCCTCATTCACACATCCATCCACCAAGCTTCATGCTTCCTTAGTTTCTGTCTCCCCAAAACTGCAGCCAGTATCCTCAAGGACGTCATGAGCTACTGACGGAAACATTCCAAAATCAGTAATTCTTCTCTGGAAACTGTATTAGAGAAGGATGAAGTGTATATTATAGGAGATGAAGGATAAGGTATTATAAGAGAAGAGAGAGTATTGAGCTTTTCAGTTTCCCTCTGTGGTTAGGAAGAGGCTGGTTCAGTGGTTCATTGTTCTATCTGAAGCCACGAGCATGTAGAAGTTATTCTTCCTAGTTGATACAGAGATGGCTAGTTTGTATTCTCTGAATGAAACCTAGAGCCTGTTGGTCTCGAGCCCTCCAGTCAACCCCATGGTCTCCAACGTCCTTGGCTTTCTGTTGTTTCAGTTTGGTTATGAAGGCCGGGTGCCACTGAAGAGTGCACGGCTGTTCTATGACATCAGCGAGAAGGCTCGGAAGATTGTGGAGTCCTATTTCATGCTGAACTCAACCCTGTATTTTTCCTATACACACATGGTCTGCAGAACAGCCCTGTCTGGTAGGTTTCCAGAGCCTAAACTTGTTGCCTTCTGCTTAGCATGCCCCAGGAAAGAAAACAATGCATTGTAAAGCCCTATTACATTCTAGAATGGTCAGTTACGAGGACTATAGCTGTCTAAAACAACAGAAATTTATTAACTCGTTTTCTTCCCCTTTGATTCCTAAAGTTCTGGAGGAGTCCTTCTCATTCTGTACATTTTCTGCCTTCAAATCCATTTTCCCATAATTGCTAAGACAGAAGTAAAATGCTTCTCTGCTTGGGGTTTCAGGGACTCGGGAAGCTGGAAAGTACAGTTGTGGCCACAGTAGAGCAGAGATGTAGACGGTGAGGAACTCACTGAAGAGCATTCTGAGAGACAGGTGCCCCTCACTCGAGCTTGTTGTCAGACTTTTGGTTTTCTCCTCACTCACCTCAGTGTGAGTGGAAAGACCTACCTGTCAGAGCCCGTTACACCATTGGAGAGTGAGTCAGAACCTTTGGTTTACATCTCCTAGTCCTCCTGGAGCCTTTGCTAACCCACATGCAGGGCAAGCCATACAATGCCTGGGCTTTACCAGATATATGTATTCCATCTTCTATAGCTGAAAAGACGCGTGTGGCTTGGCCAAAGTTCCTTATCAAGATTAAGCTGAAGCACAGGAGTCCCTCAGCCAGCCGCTATTTTTATATAGCACCACTTCCTTCTGTCTCCCCATCTGGGCAAGGGACAGCCAGAAACCGAAGATGGCCGTCAAATTGTGCTTTCTCCTTGCACACTGCGGTGACTCTGCTGCCGTTCTTCATCCTGCTTGCTCCCAATTCTCTTTGTTCCTTCTTTTGGCAGGGCAGCAGGATCGAAGAAATGACCTCAGTCACCCCATTCATGCGGACAACTGCTTGCTGGATCCAGAAGCCAACGAATGCTGGAAGGAGCCTCCTGCTTACACCTTTCGGGACTATAGGTAGGGCCGCTCCTCGTCAAGCTTTGGTGGGAAGAGGGAAGCCGCCTTGCTTTGCTGCTTCCTTGTTCCTTTCGGTGAAGCAGAGTTCTCCAGGCATCACCTGGAGCATCCATGATGGAGCAGGAGCTGTAGGTTGATGTCATTATGCGGGTGAAGGCGGGTACAGGATAGAACAAGGCCTGTGATTGGACGAGAAGGAAGCATGGGCGGGAGAAAAGTTTCAGAGAGGAAGAGATGGGGCGGGCTGGGGGTGGGCAGCCAAGAGAACATGGCGGCAGATGTTAAGATTTCTCTCTGCACATTTACAGGTTGTTGTGGCTATTCTTAAGGGATGGATGTGTACAGGATTTGGTGTGTCTAGATGAGCAAACTATATCTTATCTAGGTGGGCAATTGTATCTTATCAATTATTGTGTTGTGTGTTCTTTCGTTTGGTGATTTAATTGAGTTCAAGAGAGTGTATGGTGGCAGGACACCTGGGCCCCCCATGGAATTGGCATATGTATGTCTGGCATGGTGTCAACTGTCTTGGGAACTAGATGGGTAGAGAGACTGTTCCAGGCTCAGAGAGAAGCCATCAGCAGTGTGGTACGGGATGGAGCAGAGCGGGTGAGAGGCTTTGCTGACTGAGATGGAAATATTCCTGCAGATACCATGTGGCCCTGTGGTGCCAGCACTGGTGAGGGACAAAAGAAACTTTTTTAAAAATTTTACCGTGACAAGGAGCCTTCTCATTTTTGCCTTAAGCATCATGCTCCTTTTGCCTCCTTTTAATTAGACAAGCCGCTTTCTAGATCAATCTGTTTCACCAAAGCGTATCATTTTGCATGTGTTTCCCACTCCAAGAGCTCACAGGCATGGTCCCTTAACATACATAACACATTATCACATGCATGTGTATTATTCACATTCACCAAAATCATGTCTATGTTTTTCCATTATAAAAACAGAAATGATGGGGAAGAACTCAGTTTTCTATACAGGGCTGGCTACTGGGAGTTTGACATGCTCCAGGGAGTTCATGGGCAACACAATCAGACTTGGTTTTGGTTTTGGTTTTGGTTTTGGTTTTCATCTTCTTTCAGGCATAGGTCAAAGGGCAGGAGATGAGGAGACCTGAGAGATTGGGGTACATGATGTGAAATTCTCAGATATTCAATAAAAACATTATGTTGGAAAAAGTAAAAGGAAATAGAAACTCAAAAGGGGAATACTGGTGTACAGTATGAGGGGATATGTTAGTACACTAAGAGAAGATACCCTAGCATGAAACAACATATGTTAATATGTAGTGACTGTTAATATTTAATAACATGACAGCTGCTATGTTGTATTTTATTCAAAATATTTAGTGAGCATTTCCTATCTGCATGACCAGGCTAGAATGCATTACCTAAGCTAAAGAAAGAGAAACCCATCCCGGGGCTTCTTCTATATGTGGGAAGAAGAGAGTTATAAGCAATGTGGCTGGATTTAGAGGGCTATCTGAAATCAAGCCTGGTTAGCTGTTGACAGCATAAAGTGAGTTTTGAAATGAGGCCAAAACCACACAGAAAGGGACCAGTAAGCAACAGGAGTTAGCCCAGACACTCCTGAACCTAATTTCACAGGTTTGGAGGGCCAGCATCAAAGGCAACTCCCCGTTCAGGCCACTCCCTTCGTCACTAGTCGTCCACATTTTACTGTGATGCTGTTGAAGACTGAACTGTCATTGACTGCCCCACCCCCTCCTTACAGTGCTCTCCTGTATATGAATGACGACTTTGAAGGAGGAGAATTCATCTTCACGGAAATGGATGCTAAAACTGTGACTGTAAGTCACCCTTTTCCTAAACTGTAGTTTAGTATCTTCAATCCAGCATTACCATCTCTCTGGGATCTTTCAGATTGTTGGGTTTCAAATAGTTCTGAGCTCAAGAACTTAAGAAGAAAAGAGGGTTCCGGTGGTTTATACGTAATAAAAATACTAAAGCATAAGTCACCATTTTAGTCCATTTTAAAGATGAGCAAATTGAGAAATAGGGATTTTTTTAAGGTCTCCGTCACTGTCATTTAAATGATATTAGCTGTGGGATCACAGCCTGGAGGTTCTGTCAAGTAATCCAGTGGGAATCTTCCAGCCTCAGTTCCTAAGTCACCCATATCAAGGACGAATCAATGGCTTTGAGTAGCCAGAGTGCTTAGACTAAGCATGAGTTTCCAAACATGTACATATGTGCATGCAAATTGATATATACAATTAAGTATAAGCCATGAGCTTTTCCTCCAAATGGATATTTATATTCACAAATATTTAAAGTAAAAGTCACAGACAGCCATTTTATTCACAGTCAAAAAATGGCTTCAGAAACCAGCATCCTTAGCATGCACAGACTATAAGATTAGACTCTTTTGGTCATTAAGCCAAAGACCAAACACACTATGAGAACACTAAACCACAAAATGAAAAACTTATGAATAATTATAATTTGATTATAAGGTCTCTTTCTTCCTGCAAAATCTAAGCAGTTGAGACATGTGCGTGAAGTTCTTGGCATAGGTAAGAAAATTTCAAACGCTCTCCTTGTTTGAGCATTCAATCTTAGCTTGCCCACTTTCCTCAGTGGTGAAATAGTCATGGTGCACCATGGAGAAATAAGTGGATGATATCTTAGGCTATATATCATTGGCTTAAGGAGGATTCCTATGAGGATTGGTGGAATAGTACCAAGAAGTACAGGTATAATTTAAGATATTTCATGAAATTGAACGCAAAGACCTATGTTCAAGCAGATGCGCTGACTCACCCTCTGCTTAAAAAGTAAGATAAATCAGGAAGTAGGTTGAGGCTTCAGACTCCAAGAATATAAACCATGATTGATGATCTGGGCTGAAGTTTAACTCCTTGTAAAGATTCTCACTCGTGGAGAAGCTATGCGCACAAAACATTTTGTTACCAAGCTTTGAAAACCTGGAAGCTGAAGAAGAAAAAGACTCATGTTTTAAATCACTTGAAAGAAAAAAAATCAGACTGGTGGTTAAAGATTCCTTTGCTTCTACTCTCTCTAGTGGCCATATTTGGAAATGCCCAATGGTTGATGTCTGTCTTTGCTGAGTGTAAGTTGAGTAACGATCCTGCTGCTTTTGTGGGAAAGCCGGAAAGGGGTGGGGAATGTTCCCTTTGCACAGTTCTATGGTTCTAATACCTGAGGCATCTGCCACAAAACCCAGAATCTACTTCCCTCCAAAATGTGAATGAAAAAAAAGCTCAATAGCGCTTCATGCCCATTCATGCAGCAGAGTTTAAGGCTTTTGTAGATAATTAAAATTATCAGGCGGGAATTCTTTAAAATGAGGAATTCTCCCTAACAAACCTAATCCAATCTCAAAAGAAGTGGGCAGGGTCCGCTCTCCCTTCCCAGCACTGGGTACTGAAGGGTAGTTTTGGTTCCCAGCATCCACATCAGGTGGCTCACAACTGCCTCAGACTCCAGCTTCTGGGGACCCACGCCTTCTTCTGGATTACATGGACACCAGCATTTATGTGTATGACCCACATACATACAACAACAACAACACACACACACACACACACACACACACACACACACACACAGGACATTAACACAGAGTTAATTTTACAGAGCATTTAAAGACTTTAGAAACATTCAGATATGTTCCTGAGAGCGTTAGAAAGAAATAATGCCATAGCTGTCATACACACACACACACACACACACACACACACACACACATGCACACACACACACAGGGGCCAGGGCTGCCACTGTGCTGTCTGTGGTTGTCATTCCAACCTCAATGGAATGAGTAAGCTCTCATTATCTCCTAAAGGATGCAAAGTAACATCTAGCCCTCTTACACACCTTTATGACACAGGACCACAGCCTCGAACACACTGTAGCCTATGTTGCTTCGACTGCAGATTCTCAGCGTGGCACCTTCAGCAGTTCCCTCACTGCCCTGCCCTTCTCTGGTACCCCTCGTGTTCTGGTTTCCTTCCCATTTTACAGGTATCAGAATGCATGTCCACATTAAGTGTCAAAGAATCGATAGTGCCAAGGGCTGATGTAGTATATTAAAGTGGACATTTGTGTTCTTGAGTGGCCAGGCTGTCACCAGAGCCCATGCCACGTGAATCCTATGTTCATGGGATGGCCACACAGGTTGCTTAAGTGTTCTTATCGTATAAGGAAAAAGTTATTTTGAAACTATTTATATTTTGCAGGCAAAAGTAACTGAGGTAATGTCTGTTTTATTTCATCATGAAGATCGCATTGTTCTTTGCTTCCAATTTTAACCGAAAGGAGTAGTCCCACAGAAGGGATGGCAGAAGCTCACGGGACACAGGAACTGAAAGTCTCACTTTTATTTTGTTCTCAGGCCTCTATAAAGCCAAAATGTGGGCGAATGATCAGCTTCTCATCTGGTGGCGAGAACCCTCACGGGGTGAAGGCAGTCACCAGAGGCCAGCGCTGTGCTGTGGCACTGTGGTTCACCCTAGACCCTCTCTACCGAGAATTGGTGAGTCCGCACCCTGCTTTCTGGATTGACCACTATGTAAAGTCCTTTACGTGGTCCCTAAGACTGTACTGACTTTTGTAGTGAGATTTGGGGGGAAAGAAAAGGAGCTGTGAAGATAACTTTTACCCAGTTGAGTTCTAACCATGAAGACGTACGCAGAAATAGATCCCTTAGTGCATCTTGGTTGTCACAACAAATGTTGACTACTGAATTCACTGACACCATTGTACCATGTTACCACTAGACCGTGGGCAGCCAGGACTTTCTCCTGGTCACTAGTAAGGATAGGAAAGCGTCACAACATCTCTGAGTAGTTCATGCAGCATGCATGGGAAAGCATCAAGGGACCTAGAGGACCATTATTATTTGTTACCCTATTAAGTTGAATGTTAAAATAATACTATATTTGAACTGTCCAGGACATTTACTATTTCTGTCTGTCAAGAGCTCTGCAGTTCAGACTAGCAGGGAGAATAGAAATTCCTGGGAGAACAGTCAGGCTCCCTTTAGGGAGAACTTCCAAGTCCTCCTCTCAGCTCAGTGATAGCATCAGCTTGAAAATATCCATCAGAGCTCCACCGTAGCTCAAGGGTCTGATGGTGATGGCCACGAAGGGTGGCTCTGAAGTGAGCCGACACAGACGTCTACTGCTGACTTCAGGGTCTACTGCACACCTGAACGTGAAGGAGAGACGATGCTCTGGTTTACACCTGTAAAGATTTGCCTCTTGTTGTTGTGGCAGGAACTCTCTATGTTGAACTGTCTGCCCTGTCGCTCACCACATAGACCAGGCTACTTTTGAACTCACAGGGATCCTCCTGCCTCTGCCCCCTGAGTGCTGGAATTAAAGGCATGCGTTCAATGCAGCTAAAGATGGTTTGATTTTTAATGGCATGTGTGTATGCACGTGTGTGTGTAAGCAGAGTTCTGATGAGACCACTTATCGTCCTGGAGTTAGAGCGAGCCACCAGACATGGCAGGTGGGAACGGAAATCCAGGCCTTTGCAAGAACCCTGTGCATCCTAACTGAGGTCGTCTCCCAGCCCCTGAAATTCTAGTCTTACAATGATGTGCATATTTTTTTCCTTTCAATTTCTAAACTGAATCCAGTGTCAGCGGCCACAGCCGCAGGTTAATTACATTTTCTTTTTGTCTGCACCCTCAAAGCACTTTCTTCACAGCTAGGTAGGTCTTGAGGTCAGGAGTGAAGAGAAGATGGCCGCTGACTACAAGGGAAGTCCGGCAGCCAGGAAACGACAACACTGCAGTAGCATCTGAAGCCAGGGCTATAAGGACAGTTTGCATTAGCTCCGACACAAAGCCAGCAGCCTGGCACAGAAAGACAAAAAAAGGTGCCAAGGACGAGAACTCAGCAGAGGCCAGAAAACTTTGTGGGAGTGCAGTGTCCTCCTTCACCTGTAGTTTCTCTCTGCTTGGGTTTTTAGCCAGCACCTTTGCCCCTATGTGAAAGTCTAGAGAGCAAACTCTAGACTGGGGAAAACTCAGCACCCCATTTTAGTATGAATTTGAAATCATTTCACACACCACCACCACCTCACAACACATCATAGCATTTTATTAAAGTAATTCACTCAAACCTTGTTCTCTGCTCCTTCTCAACACCAGTGTTCACGCTTTATAAAAAAGTGAGGGAAATGTCTCCAGTGTTCCGGGCTTTAGCGGCATCTAGTGGTCACAGTAGGAAATGACAAGCACCTCTTAGAGTTGCTATCTGCAATGTTTTCTCCTCTGGAAAAACTCCCAGGAATCACCTGAGTGTTTGATGCCTAGAACACTAATGCCTGACTACCTTCAGATGTGTGCATCTAACTACGCACAGAGCTTTATGAGTACCAGGAGTTTAAAACTTCCCAGGTGCTTCTAATATGTGACCAAGTTTGTGAATCCCTGGATTTAACTCCAACGTAGATCAGACTCCTCAACACAGAAAGCCTGTCTAAGAAAAGTAAGTAACAGATTGTCTATATAATTACTGAATGTGCATGGTAATGTATATCTTTACTCCCAGCACTGAAGAGCAAAAGCAGGCAGATTTCTGAGTTCGAGGCCAGCCTTGTCTACAGAGTGAGTTCCAGGACAGCTAGGGCAACCAAGAGAAACCCTGACTCAAATATATATGTGCATGTGATAGATTAAAAAGAAAGGAAGAAAGGGAGGGAGAGAGAAAGAGAATCTTATCTTTAGGAAGTATTCAGCCACACACATACTAGATGGTTCGTAGACATCTGTCCCAGCTCGTGGGTTTCTTCCCTTTTAAGAGAAGCATGTGTTAATAGTTCCTTGTGGCTATCAAATGCGAAAGCTTTGAAAGCTTATCAACTTGCTGAGCCCTGTGCTTTCAAGAGGTAACAATGCGGTTTCCCATTATTTAGTATCTTTGCCTGTATGTGACATCATTATTAACTCTCAGCTCCTTCACGGCAGGAAGTTTGTTCTCAAGTCAGAATCTAGTTATGCTAATAATTCAGTGTGCTGGAAACTGGACTAGGAATGGCCAAGGGGGAAGAGCAACTGTGCAGGACAAAATTCCTGCTTTCGTGAAACTTCACATTAAGCCAGAACGATGACAACAGGAACCGAGTTACTAACAAGACAAGTTCTGTAAGAATCGTCTGCAGCAAATGATTACTTAGGGACAGGGAGAATCAGTTGGGGAAGGTTTAATTTGGGAGGCAATGTTGGCGATAATCTTTGTAAGATCAGCATCCCTTGGGGAGATGCACTTTAGACCTTCATTCCCATAAATACTTCCTTTTTAATATAATGAAGCCCTTGCAAGAGGCAGTAGATTTTATGGGCGCTGAAAATATACCAGTGACCAAGACAATGAGATCCTACTCTCTCCTTTTTACATCCTAGAACAAGAAGAAAAAAGACCGAAAATCAGCAAAAATATGCACGTAATACAATTTGTTTCAACAGCAATATAGAATAGCATAAATGACTTAAGAAAAACTATTTACAAATGCATGATAAGTGAGCTGCAACCCCAGTGGCGGGGAGAGCCAACTAAAAGGAAGATGGGAAGAGAGCGACTCCAGGCAGAGGACAGCTTGTACAAGACCAGAGATAAGAAGAGTTTTGGAGTAGGGTACTTGAGAAACAAAAACAGACCAGGAAAGTGCTCAGTGTTAAAGCATACACCTTGCCTGTGCATGCTTCTGGGTCCAATCCCTAGCACCATGAAAGGAACAAACCAAATGCCCACAAAAGGTCAAAGTAGCTAGAACTGACTGAATGCTTTCTAAAAGGTGAACATTGGATGTAAGGCTAAGAAAGAGTCAGGGGCCTTGTTTCACAGTTCATGTTAGGCAGATGGATTTGCTTGTAGCTGCTCAGAAGCCATTGCAGTGATCCTCTGCTCGTTCCTCACACTCTTGTAAGCTCCCCTAAGCCTAGGGAATGACTACACAGAAAAGATGACATCAGCCAACACGTGGACTTAGGTCAAAGGAATACCACAGGTAAACAATGGCTTAACCTCAAGGGGAGGTTGCCTTGGAAGTTGAAGGAAGACTACTGGATCTATGCCAGACTGATACAGAGGTAAAAGATAACACAAGCTATACGGGGAGCCTCTGGGAGAGCATTTCTAATCAAGGCTGGGAAGCTGTTTTGAGATTGAATGCTCAGAGACGTTGAGGTAACCAAATGTAGTATAAGTTGGGCAGAGAGAGGTAGTACACAATATAACTGAAGAAGAAAAAATATTAAAAAAGTGACAGCTCACCAAGAAAACAGAGCCAGGGACCAACTGCAGAATGGTGAGCCTAATGTGGGACAGTGTTGCAGTTAGAGTTAAGGAGCCTGAGCAAGGACTGAAACTTGTTTGGAACCTCCTAGGACACTTAGTGAGAAGGATCTGAAAGAGTTGTTCTTAAGATGTCGTACTTAGCTATTTAGAGGACCTTTCACAATGTCCAGACACACTTTCGTTCCCATAATGTGGGGACATCTTGTAGACCAGGGATGTTAACATTGACAATATCTCTCTCTCTCAAATGTCAGTAGTGCTTGTCTGAGAAACTCTGGCTTTCATCCTCCATGAAAAGACAGGGACACAAACAGGACACAGAAAGACAGGGACAGAAACCTTATCTAGTAAGGGAGACTAGGAGGACCAGGCTTCTCTGGCAAAAGGTGAGTAGTCTCTTCAGACAGATACTGAGCTGGTGTTTGACCTGAGAGACAAAGAGGGTAGAAAGCTGATGAATGGATGAGATTTCTTCCTCAGGAGCCATCTTGGAAGGTAATGGCTCAGAACATGGGAAGTGTAAAGAATGCATTGGTTTGACTGAAGTAAGTGTATTCTTGACTGGATGTTGCACCAATCTGTGCACAGATGGCTGGCTGGAAATGTTGGGGAAGCATCTGCTTGCCTGGGCTGGTTATTACGCTTGTACCAGAAATGTGTCAATTGTCTTTTTGCAGGAGCGGATACAGGCTGATGAAGTGATTGCCATCTTGGATCAAGAACAACACGGGAAGCATGGACTGAATATTAACCCCAAAGACGAGCTATAGAAAAGAGAGTATTCTATTGAATATTTATTTAAATAGATAATCTTATGAGAACGTTTTTATTTTTGTACAGAGCCGTGGTATAAATTAACAGGATACTATGAGTTGTTAATTCCGCCTCTCTTCCTAACTTTGCTCGCATTGCCTTCTTCCAGTCTTCTGTGTTTTGCTTCAGATCATCATTCGGAGCCCAGTCACACCCTCAAGCCTGCACCACACAGAGTTACAACACACACACTCTGTATGCCATACAGGTTAACATACATCATGAATGCACTACAGAAGCAACAAATGGCACTTACACATGACACAAACTCCCAAACATGCCACACATACATAAGCATACCCAAACACGTACCACCCAGATAGACAAACACTACATCACACACGCATGCATGCAAGCACACACACACACACTCACACACAAACACAAACACAGTTAATTTGCTGCATATTCAGAAGCTTGACACAATAGGCTGGTACTCAGCTCCCCAAGCTAGAGTGTGCCCGAGTCTAAAGTTAGGATGTGAATTGGTTTCAGGCCTCTGTGACTTACTGCCTTCCCCCATCATCTCTCGTGGTACTGGTGGCTGAGAGTTCAAACTCTTCACAGCAAGCTTGCCTTGTGTCTGAGGAGACCCAGGACAACATCCGCAGGGCCCCAAGAATCCCAGGGAACAGCATCTTTCAGGCTGGAAGAAGCCACCGCTGGAATAAGAACTGTGACACAGGACCCCCTTATGTAGACCATTAGGACTGGTATTTTCAGCAGAAGTTCTGATTCCCCTCCATAGTGCTCTGTGAGGGACAGCCTCCAAGTTGTCTTTAAACGGGCACTCAGAGGTCCCAGCAGCTTGGGTTCACCCCAATGATAGTGGAAGAATAAACATTTTTAATCCCCCTGCCCCAGGTGCTATTGCTAGGCTTCAGGAGAGGGGCTGCTGCTGGTATAAATTCAGAACTGCTTCTCATAGGCTGCTCCTCTTCAGCTGCCTCTGTTGGGCAGGCTCTTCTTCCTGCTGCTGTCAGCTCACAGAGGCATGCTGTGTCTGAGGTGTTTAATAAAGGGATCCTTTTTACAGCATTTGTCTTCTGATTCACCCATTTTACCCTCTGATGATGGTTTTGTGACTATGTGGGACGACCCCGGAGCAGCGGACCATGACAACTCTGCTAGCAGACAGTCGGTAGCTTGCTTTGGAGGGAACAGGATGGGCTAGCAAGCTGGAGTGTTAATTCAGAGAACTCAGAGGCCTAGGGCTTCACTGCAAAGGCTCTGGTCTGTCTTACTCTAGCCTCTGGGAGACCACACCCACTCTTGCAATGTTCTCCAGTAAAGGTGAGGTTCACTTTCTGCCACTTCTGATCTGTTAGTGCTAAGAGCATTTGAACTGAGAAATTCAACTACAGTGCTGTGTGCTGTTGACCTACCACTGCCAAACCAGGATTCTGGATTCATCTCTGCTATGGAAGAATGGGAAACGTTCTCGATTCCCAGGTGACTAGAGTGACTCCCTTTCTCTTTCTGGCCTCCAGTGAAAATGGTATAATTCATTGTAATCATTTCCAAAACCCTATGCCTTGCTCAAGATATAAACCTAACACGAACCAATGGCAAGGCTTATTTTAGAAATATTGAAAAACACAAGCAACATCTTTCTGCTAACATCTGAGAGCAGCCAGTGACGTCACTACAGGTGCATGCGACTCTGAAAGTTGCTTCCCTACTTGAGGGTTAACAGTTCGTGATAAGCGAAGTTGATTTGTTTGCTCTGCACTGCAAAACACTTGCTGGCACTCACACTCCATGATAGACAGATCTGGGCAAGGATCTAATTTCTGTTTTCTGGTTACAAGACATCAACAAAGAAATCAGTCCTTGGCTCTGTACAGCTCTTGTTTCCTGGGTGTGCTGGTGCCCTGGGAGAGGCAGCAGCTTCAGCACAGAATGTGCCATCCAGCCCATAGAAAGTGGGTAAGGGCCTCAGTAGATGCTGCCACTGTCGTGTGCGATCTCATCGTGTGTCACGCTGACAACAGGGAGTGGTTTTCCCGTTCTGCTGGTTGGCTGTGCTGTTTTACACCTGGGACATCGAAGATATACTAAAGCATTCATTTTTTAATCTGCTCCACATCAAACCATGCATAATTTCATTCAAATATTTAGGGAGTGCCATCAGATGGCTTAGGAAAGCCAAACTCAGAAATTAGAGTCTATATGAAACGTAGTCCTGTTTGCAAGTAAGTGGAAAATTCCACTGGAATTTCTGTTGTTGTGAGGGCCGAAGGAAGCTACAGAAATTACAATCCAATTCCCTCTTTCTCCTTGGGCCAAGCCTGAGGTTCAGACATGATCCTGTGATGACTGAATTAGAACAGACAGGAGCAGAACAAGCCAGAGCTATTGGGATGTGGGTTCAAGAGTGCCTTGACCGTGGGACTGAAATC